>NW_027476210.1:300000-327500 GCF_051020955.1 Megalopta genalis | reverse complement strand
AAAAAGATATATGGGGCGACCGACAAACGGTTTTCCCGTAGAACCAGACTCGCGATTGCGTTGACACACACATCATAGCCACACCAATAGAAGAGTTTTAGGACGGTAACCCGGGTGGGGTGTTCTTTACTCAGAATATGTGCAACATCGGATCTATATAGCCATCGATACAATTCGTACACAAATGTGTCGTACGAAGAGAGAGACTTTTTTTCCTCTGGCAACATAACGGTAAGAGACATCCTTCCACACTCATAGGTTCCACTCCCTGGGGCTATGATATATATATACATATAAATTCAAATTCGAAGCAACGGTCACAATTCTACTCTATATTTTTGCGGGTTATGTGTTCTTTCGTTCAATTTCTTTCATGCGTTCGTTCGATCTCTGTACACAGTCTTCACATAGGACAGACTCGTGTAGTACGCTTTCGTGGGTTAAACCCATCTCGTTTCATTTCAGGCGACGTCGGGAGCGCGTTGAAAATGTACCAGTGAAATCTCGATAGTTCTACGGATACGAATCGTCCCGAAAAAGATTTTGTCACCGCTTCGAAGCGGTGTTTCAGACGGGCGGACGTATATAAAACATATACGACACACGACACCGCCTTCCACACTCACGCTAGTTCGAACACGATTTCCATCTCTCTCGAAGACTGTTAGACGTACGTAAAATTTCTCAATATTCATAGGACCGCGACAAACGCCGACGAAGCGCCCATCATTCGCTCGTACGTATATAGGCAACAAGTGCCATCAACGCAAGCAGTTTATAAGTACGTAAACGACCCTCAGCCAGGCGTGGTCCAGGAATTGTATCCGTGGACCGCAATGTGCGTTCGAAATGTCGATGTTCATGTGTCCTGCAGTTCACACGTTGACGCGCAATTAGCTGCGTTCTTCATCGACCCACGAGCCAAGTGATCCACCGTTCAGGGTAATTTTTCCCTTTTATTCTCTCATATATAATATAATGTGTATTTGCTATCCACCACATTTTTGTGTTATATTTCGGAACAAGCCGATACCCGAAGAGCTCCAACCAGCGCGCGAAGGAGATTCGGGAGTCGTCGTACAACGACATAATTGTCCCTTAAAGAACGAGATATTTCCGTCGAAACCATATATATATGTACGAGCAAATCCAAAACCACTGTTTTCTTGCAAGTTCGACGGTCGGAGCGAATAGAACATTGAAAAGCCTTCTATCGAAGAAACACAGAGAGTATATCACCTCCAAAAACGACGGGGATATGGATATTCAAACTGGACAATTATCAACCCGATACTGGATTCGAAAAGTTTCTCTCTCCTTTCGTCGTTATTTACACCGGACGGACTCACGGCCGGCTCTAGCTGGGTGTCATATATATATATACGTCCCACGCTCATGCTGCCACTAGCGCGCAACAGAGTAGGGTGTCAATGACAACGACACAGCATTGAAACGAGCTACACAAGCCGGTCTCTCTTGATACCAATGTAAACGAGCATTAAGTTATCTTCAGACTGCCCGATATTTTCGTCCTTTGGACTTTCCCAACGATTCCTTTTTTTCTTTTTTTTTTTACACACCACAGCGAAGACTTGAGGAAGCGTGATTAGCACGCTCGCATCCCTCCCTGTCCTACTACAACTGTGTGTGTGTGTGTAAAGAAAGAAAAAATAATACATTGGCTTTCTCTCTATCGAGAAGATGGCCTACGCAACGCAGATCAAAGGCCTAATACGTGTAATATAATACGCGTCTGGCCGTGTATAAATCACGCACGAATGATCTGGTCGGGCCCAACTCTTCTCGTACGCTTATTTTTCCGTGTTGGGGCACTATCATAAAATCACACAAACCCCAACACGTGTGTGTCTTGGAAGGAAGATGGCCTACGCAACGCAGATCAAAGGCCTAATACGTGTAGTACACACGTCTGCCGTGTAAATCACGCACGAATGATCTGGTCGGGCCCAACTCTTCTCCACCACACCACATCCCAACTTTGTACATTTTTATATATTTTTGTGCGTTGGGGCACCTTCATAATCACAAACCCCAACAACACATATATCTCTCTCTCTTTGAAAGATTTGTTGTGGCCTACGCAACGCAGATCAAAGGCCTAATACGTGTAGTACACACGTCTGGCCGTGTAAATCACGCACGAATGATCTGGCGGGCTCAACAATATCTTTTTTTTTTATATGAATTCTTATCCACAAACTAATCGAATTCATTTTCTCTCCTCCTCTCCTCTCTCTTTGAGATATATTGGAACATTGTAATGATCCTTCCGCAGGTTCACCTACGGAAACCTTGTTACGACTTTTACTTCCTCTAAATAATCAAGTTTGGTCATCTTCCCGGCATCATCGGCAATGCCGAAACATTGCCGCGCACCAGTCCGAAGACCTCACTAAATCATTCAATCGGTAGTAGCGACGGGCGGTGTGTACAAAGGGCAGGGACGTAATCAACGCGAGCTTATGACTCGCGCTTACTGGGAATTCCTCGTTCATGGGGAATAATTGCAAGCCCCAATCCCTAGCACGAAGGAGGTTCAGCGGGTTACCCGGGCCTTTCGGCCAGGGAACACACGCTGATTCCTTCAGTGTAGCGCGCGTGCGGCCCAGAACATCTAAGGGCATCACAGACCTGTTATTGCTCAATCTCGTGCGGCTAGAAGCCGCCTGTCCCTCTAAGAAGATTTGTTTGTACGTTGGTAGTAAAAACCCCACCGGCAGAAGCCGAGAGCCTTCGAGATACCATAATTACGTCTATTTAGCAGGCTAGAGTCTCGTTCGTTATCGGAATTAACCAGACAAATCGCTCCACCAACTAAGAACGGCCATGCACCACCACCCACCGAATCAAGAAAGAGCTATCAATCTGTCAATCCTTCCGGTGTCCGGGCCTGGTGAGGTTTCCCGTGTTGAGTCAAATTAAGCCGCAGGCTCCACTCCTGGTGGTGCCCTTCCGTCAATTCCTTTAAGTTTCAGCTTTGCAACCATACTTCCCCCGGAACCCAAAAGCTTTGGTTTCCCGGAAGCTGCCCGCCGAGTCATCGTAGGAACTTCGGCGGATCGCTAGCTGGCATCGTTTATGGTTAGAACTAGGGCGGTATCTGATCGCCTTCGAACCTCTAACTTTCGTTCTTGATTAATGAAAACATTTTTGGCAAATGCTTTCGCTTCTGTCCGTCTTGCGACGATCCAAGAATTTCACCTCTAACGTCGCAATACGAATGCCCCCATCTGTCCCTATTAATCATTACCTCGGGGTTCCGAAAACCAACAAAATAGAACCGAGGTCCTATTCCATTATTCCATGCACACAGTATTCAGGCGAAGGTAGCCTGCTTTGAGCACTCTAATTTGTTCAAAGTAAACGTACCGGCCCACCTCGACACTCAGTGAAGAGCACCGCGATGGGATATTAGTTGGACCGCCCCGTGAAGAGCAAAGCCCACCGGTAGGACGTACCACATAATGCCAGTTAAACACCGCGAGCGATGAACCGACACTGTGACACACAGATTCAACTACGAGCTTTTTAACCGCAACAACTTTAATATACGCTATTGGAGCTGGAATTACCGCGGCTGCTGGCACCAGACTTGCCCTCCAATGGATCCTCGTTAAAGGATTTAAAGTGTACTCATTCCGATTACGGGGCCTCGGATGAGTCCCGTATCGTTATTTTTCGTCACTACCTCCCCGTGCCGGGAGTGGGTAATTTGCGCGCCTGCTGCCTTCCTTGGATGTGGTAGCCGTTTCTCAGGCTCCCTCTCCGGAATCGAACCCTGATTCCCCGTTACCCGTTACAACCATGGTAGGCGCAGAACCTACCATCGACAGTTGATAAGGCAGACATTTGAAAGATGCGTCGCCGGTGCTATAAGACCATGCGATCAGCACAAAGTTATTCAGAGTCACCAAAGCAAACGATGGACGAGTGTAAACACCCGCCACCGATTGGTTTTGATCTAATAAAAGCGTTCCTACCATCTCTGGTCGGAACTCTGTTTTGCATGTATTAGCTCTAGAATTACCACAGTTATCCAAGTAAATTTTAGTACGATCTAAGAAACCATAACTGATTTAATGAGCCATTCGCGGTTTCACCTTAATACGGCATGTACTGAGACATGCATGGCTTAATCTTTGAGACAAGCATATGACTACTGGCAGGATCAACCAGGGAACTATACAATATGTATATATAAAATGGACAAAATTTAAATCCTTTTCCATCGTCGCCTGTTTCATATATATATGTCAGGTCGACACACCATTTTTCTCTTTCAAATATGTACAAGTTTTGCCACATTCCGCGCTTGTAACATATCTTCTTTAACGCTCAATTTCTTTCATTTTTCTACCATACAGATATTTTACCGTACGCCCAAAAACGTACGTATTATATTTTTGTTCTATCGTAAAATCACATTTTTCTACGTACGCCAGCTTCGTACGTTTCTATCTTTGCCTTCATAAAATCACAAGATAATTTTATCTTCAAGAGTCTCGCTATTAACATCTTGTAAGATAAATGTACGTCCCAGCTAAAACGTACAAATACTTCAAGTTAAGTAATAATATATCATCGCTATTGACAAATTTTTAAGATCCAAGACACAGTTCTCTCTATATGTTTTAATATTTTTTATGTACTCAAATATATTCAAAGGAAAAAGTACATGGGTGATGCCATAGTCGTGGAAGCGCGTACGCTCACGCTGATCTTCTGACCGCCGGAAGCACGAAACCTCTGATCTGGGCAAAATCGGCAAGCCGAGGAAGAACGGACAGGACACATGCTGGACTGGCGAGAAAGCGTGTTCTTCCGCTCGCGCTAGGCATTTCGATTTCTGACACCTCTTGATTTAAAAAATCAGTTTTTTGATAGTTTTCTCTCTCCACTGGGCTATTCATTTTAGCCACAGTTTTCAATTGGTACGATTTGCTTCCAAATCTTACAGATGCATTTTAAAAAATTTTTCCATCGCTCGGACAGAAGAGTCGATTGCTCAGTGAGTACGAGTATACATACAAAGTGCATACGGGTAACCAACCCCGTAGGGCTTGCCACATATGGGCCATTCGGTCAAAGACACCGACCCGTGGCCACGCTGTGTGGAGAAAAGTCCGTAACGTAAACGGCACGAAACAGTCAGGACCGAAGCCCCGAAGGAGCTCTGAGACAGCTTCTCGACCGAGATCGTAGAATTGGCCCAAAACCCGCTCTGCTCCGTCCGCCTCGCACGGACCGTGTATCTCTTATAGATACCGAACGGCCGGCAAGGACGCCGGCGCCGCCGGCCGAATAGCACGCGCGCTTATGAGTGTAAACCGCCGCGGCAACAGACCGCCCGGCCGTGCTGTTGTAACATAGCGCGTGAACGAACGAAAAAAAAATTTATAGTAAACATTAAAATAAATTACATTACCGTAAACTAGACAAAAAATTACACATTTTTTCCCAATATGAAAATTTTCACAAACTTTTCAAAGTCCCATCGCATCGAGTAAACTTTTTTAATAACGCTTCCGCACGATTCTAAATGCTTAATCCATATGTGAAATCGATCACTGATCACGAATATCGTATTTAAAAAAATTACAAAAATTTATTTTTCAAAATAATCAAAAAAAACCGAAAAATCACAAGAGTAAAGTACCATTATTTTAAACAATATGTCGTTCTAAATGCTTAATCCCTATGTAAAAAAGTTATCTAAGCAAGAATATGTTATTGAAAAAAATTAGAAAAATTTATTTTAGCCGTAAATCGAAAATAATGGGGACACCGGAGCTGTTCAAAGCGCCGAGCGCGCCGCGTACGCCCGAATATTTTCCAAGTCCCAACGTACCGATCAAGAGTAAAGTACCATTTTCCTACATTAGATTTCGTTCTAAATGCTTAATCCCTATGTAGAAACGTCAGTTAAGCAAGAATATCGTATTTTTAAAAAAATCTAATGATAGGATTTTCCAGAAAATTGAAAAAACCGAAAAATGTCAAGAGTAAAGTGCCATTTTCTGACATTAGATTTCGTTCTAAATGCTTAATCCCTATGTAGAAACGTTAGATAAGCAAGAATATCGTATTTTTAAAAAAATCTAATGATAGGATTTTTCAGAAAATTGAAAAAACCGTAAAATGTCAAGAGTAAAGTGCCCTTATTTTAAACAATGTATCGTTCTAAATGCTTAATCCCTATGTAGAAACGTTAGTTAAGCAAGAATATCGTATTTTTAAAAAAATCTAATGATAGGATTTTCCAGAAAATTGAAAAAACCGAAAAATGTCAAGAGTAAAGTGCCATTTTCTGACATTAGATTTCGTTCTAAATGCTTAATCCCTATGTAGAAACGTTAGTTAAGCAAGAATATCGTATTTTTAAAAAAATCTAATGATAGGATTTTTCAGAAAATTGAAAAAACCGTAAAATGTCAAGAGTAAAGTGCCCTTACTTTAAACAATGTATCGTTCTAAATGCTTAATCCCTATGTAAAAAAGTTATTTAAGCAGGAATATGTTATTGAAAAAAATTAGAAAAATTTATTTTAGCCGTAAATCGAAAATAATGGATCGAGCGAATCGGTCGATTGCGCCGAGACGCGCTATGATGCAACAGACGAGCGATTGGAACGCCCGAATATTTTCAAAGTCCCAACGTACCGATCAAGAGTAAAGTACCATTTTCCTACATTAGATTTCGTTCTAAATGCTTAATCCCTATGTAAAAACGTTAGTTAAGCAAGAATATCGTATTTTTAAAAAAATCTAATGATAGGATTTTCCAGAAAATTGAAAAAACCGAAAAATGTCAAGAGTAAAGTGCCATTTTCTGACATTAGATTTCGTTCTAAATGCTTAATCCCTATGTAGAAACGTTAGTTAAGCAAGAATATCGTATTTTTAAAAAAATCTAATGATAGGATTTTTCAGAAAATTGAAAAAACCGTAAAATGTCAAGAGTAAAGTGCCCTTATTTTAAACAATGTATCGTTCTAAATGCTTAATCCCTATGTAAAAAAGTTATTTTAGCAGGAATATGTTATTGAAAAAAATTAGAAAAATTTATTTTAGCCGTAAATCGAAAATAATGGGGACACCGGAGCTGTTCGAAGCGCCGAGCGCGCCGCGTACGCCCGAATATTTTCAAAGTCCCAACGTACCGATCAAGAGTAAAGTACCATTTTCCTACATTAGATTTCGTTCTAAATGCTTAATCCCTATGTAAAAACGTTAGTTAAGCAAGAATATCGTATTTTTAAAAAAATCTAATGATAGGATTTTCCAGAAAATTGAAAAAACCGAAAAATGTCAAGAGTAAAGTGCCATTTTCTGACATTAGATTTCGTTCTAAATGCTTAATCCCTATGTAGAAACGTTAGTTAAGCAAGAATATCGTATTTTTAAAAAAATCTAATGATAGGATTTTTCAGAAAATTGAAAAAACCGTAAAATGTCAAGAGTAAAGTGCCCTTATTTTAAACAATGTATCGTTCTAAATGCTTAATCCCTATGTAAAAAAGTTATTTTAGCAGGAATATGTTATTGAAAAAAATTAGAAAAATTTATTTTAGCCGTAAATCGAAAATAATGGATCGAGCGAATCGGTCGATTGCGCCGAGACGCGCTATGATGCAACAGACGAGCGATTGGAACGCCCGAATATTTTCAAAGTCCCACCGTACCGATCAAGAGTAAAGTACCATTTTCCTACATTAGATTTCGTTCTAAATGCTTAATCCCTATGTAAAAACGTTAGTTAAGCAAGAATATCGTATTTTTAAAAAAATCTAATGATAGGATTTTCCAGAAAATTGAAAAAACCGAAAAATGTCAAGAGTAAAGTGCCATTTTCTGACATTAGATTTCGTTCTAAATGCTTAATCCCTATGTAGAAACGTTAGTTAAGCAAGAATATCGTATTTTTAAAAAAATCTAATGATAGGATTTTTCAGAAAATTGAAAAAACCGTAAAATGTCAAGAGTAAAGTGCCCTTATTTTAAACAATGTATCGTTCTAAATGCTTAATCCCTATGTAAAAAAGTTATTTAAGCAAGAATATGTTATTGAAAAAAATTAGAAAAATTTATTTTAGCCGTAAATCGAAAATAATGGGGACACCGGAGCTGTTCAAAGCGCCGAGCGCGCCGCGTACGCCCGAATATTTTCAAAGTCCCAACGTACCGATCAAGAGTAAAGTACCATTTTCCTACATTAGATTTCGTTCTAAATGCTTAATCCCTATGTAGAAACGTCAGTTAAGCAAGAATATCGTATTTTTAAAAAAATCTAATGATAGGATTTTCCAGAAAATTGAAAAAACCGAAAAATGTCAAGAGTAAAGTGCCATTTTCTGACATTAGATTTCGTTCTAAATGCTTAATCCCTATGTAGAAACGTTAGTTAAGCAAGAATATCGTATTTTTAAAAAAATCTAATGATAGGATTTTTCAGAAAATTGAAAGAACCGTAAAATGTCAAGAGTAAAGTGCCCTTATTTTAAACATTATATCGTTCTAAATGCTTAATCCCTATGTAAAAAAGTTATCTAAGCAAGAATATGTTATTGAATAAAATGAGAAAAATTTATTTTAGCCGTAAATCGAAAATAATGGGTCGAGCGAATCGGTCGATTGCGCCGAGACGCGCTATGATGCAACAGACGAGCGATTGGAACGCCCGAATATTTTCAAAGTCCCACCGTACCGATCAAGAGTAAAGTACCATTTTCCTACATTAGATTTCGTTCTAAATGCTTAATCCCTATGTAGAAACGTTAGTTAAGCAAGAATATCGTATTTTTAAAAAAATCTAATGATAGGATTTTCCAGAAAATTGAAAAAACCGAAAAATGTCAAGAGTAAAGTGCCATTTTCTGACATTAGATTTCGTTCTAAATGCTTAATCCCTATGTAGAAACGTTAGTTAAGCAAGAATATCGTATTTTTAAAAAAATCTAATGATAGGATTTTTCAGAAAATTGAAAAAACCGTAAAATGTCAAGAGTAAAGTGCCCTTATTTTAAACAATGTATCGTTCTAAATGCTTAATCCCTATGTAAAAAAGTTATTTAAGCAGGAATATGTTATTGAAAAAAATTAGAAAAATTTATTTTAGCCGTAAATCGAAAATAATGGATCGAGCGAATCGGTCGATTGCGCCGAGACGCGCTATGATGCAACAGACGAGCGATTGGAACGCCCGAATATTTTCAAAGTCCCAACGTACCGATCAAGAGTAAAGTACCATTTTCCTACATTAGATTTCGTTCTAAATGCTTAATCCCTATGTAAAAACGTTAGTTAAGCAAGAATATCGTATTTTTAAAAAAATCTAATGATAGGATTTTCCAGAAAATTGAAAAAACCGAAAAATGTCAAGAGTAAAGTGCCATTTTCTGACATTAGATTTCGTTCTAAATGCTTAATCCCTATGTAGAAACGTTAGTTAAGCAAGAATATCGTATTTTTAAAAAAATCTAATGATAGGATTTTCCAGAAAATTGAAAAAACCGTAAAATGTCAAGAGTAAAGTGCCCTTATTTTAAACATTATATCGTTCTAAATGCTTAATCCCTATGTAAAAAAGTTATCTAAGCAAGAATATGTTATTGAATAAAATGAGAAAAATTTATTTTAGCCGTAAATCGAAAATAATGGGTCGAGCGAATCGGTCGATTGCGCCGAGACGCGCTATGATGCAACAGACGAGCGATTGGAACGCCCGAATATTTTCAAAGTCCCACCGTACCGATCAAGAGTAAAGTACCATTTTCCTACATTAGATTTCGTTCTAAATGCTTAATCCCTATGTAGAAACGTTAGTTAAGCAAGAATATCGTATTTTTAAAAAAATCTAATGATAGGATTTTCCAGAAAATTGAAAAAACCGAAAAATGTCAAGAGTAAAGTGCCATTTTCTGACATTAGATTTCGTTCTAAATGCTTAATCCCTATGTAGAAACGTTAGTTAAGCAAGAATATCGTATTTTTAAAAAAATCTAATGATAGGATTTTTCAGAAAATTGAAAAAACCGTAAAATGTCAAGAGTAAAGTGCCCTTATTTTAAACATTATATCGTTCTAAATGCTTAATCCCTATGTAAAAAAGTTATCTAAGCAAGAATATGTTATTGAAAAAAATTAGAAAAATTTATTTTAGCCGTAAATCGAAAATAATGGGGACACCGGAGCTGTTCAAAGCGCCGAGCGCGCCGCGTACGCCCGAATATTTTCCAAGTCCCAACGTACCGATCAAGAGTAAAGTACCATTTTCCTACATTAGATTTCGTTCTAAATGCTTAATCCCTATGTAGAAACGTCAGTTAAGCAAGAATATCGTATTTTTAAAAAAATCTAATGATAGGATTTTCCAGAAAATTGAAAAAACCGAAAAATGTCAAGAGTAAAGTGCCATTTTCTGACATTAGATTTCGTTCTAAATGCTTAATCCCTATGTAGAAACGTTAGATAAGCAAGAATATCGTATTTTTAAAAAAATCTAATGATAGGATTTTTCAGAAAATTGAAAAAACCGTAAAATGTCAAGAGTAAAGTGCCATTTTCTGACATTAGATTTCGTTCTAAATGCTTAATCCCTATGTAGAAACGTTAGTTAAGCAAGAATATCGTATTTTTAAAAAAATCTAATGATAGGATTTTTCAGAAAATTGAAAAAACCGTAAAATGTCAAGAGTAAAGTGCCCTTACTTTAAACAATGTATCGTTCTAAATGCTTAATCCCTATGTAAAAAAGTTATTTAAGCAGGAATATGTTATTGAAAAAAATTAGAAAAATTTATTTTAGCCGTAAATCGAAAATAATGGATCGAGCGAATCGGTCGATTGCGCCGAGACGCGCTATGATGCAACAGACGAGCGATTGGAACGCCCGAATATTTTCAAAGTCCCAACGTACCGATCAAGAGTAAAGTACCATTTTCCTACATTAGATTTCGTTCTAAATGCTTAATCCCTATGTAAAAACGTTAGTTAAGCAAGAATATCGTATTTTTAAAAAAATCTAATGATAGGATTTTCCAGAAAATTGAAAAAACCGAAAAATGTCAAGAGTAAAGTGCCATTTTCTGACATTAGATTTCGTTCTAAATGCTTAATCCCTATGTAGAAACGTTAGTTAAGCAAGAATATCGTATTTTTAAAAAAATCTAATGATAGGATTTTTCAGAAAATTGAAAAAACCGTAAAATGTCAAGAGTAAAGTGCCCTTATTTTAAACAATGTATCGTTCTAAATGCTTAATCCCTATGTAAAAAAGTTATTTTAGCAGGAATATGTTATTGAAAAAAATTAGAAAAATTTATTTTAGCCGTAAATCGAAAATAATGGGGACACCGGAGCTGTTCGAAGCGCCGAGCGCGCCGCGTACGCCCGAATATTTTCAAAGTCCCAACGTACCGATCAAGAGTAAAGTACCATTTTCCTACATTAGATTTCGTTCTAAATGCTTAATCCCTATGTAAAAACGTTAGTTAAGCAAGAATATCGTATTTTTAAAAAAATCTAATGATAGGATTTTCCAGAAAATTGAAAAAACCGAAAAATGTCAAGAGTAAAGTGCCATTTTCTGACATTAGATTTCGTTCTAAATGCTTAATCCCTATGTAGAAACGTTAGTTAAGCAAGAATATCGTATTTTTAAAAAAATCTAATGATAGGATTTTTCAGAAAATTGAAAAAACCGTAAAATGTCAAGAGTAAAGTGCCCTTATTTTAAACAATGTATCGTTCTAAATGCTTAATCCCTATGTAAAAAAGTTATTTTAGCAGGAATATGTTATTGAAAAAAATTAGAAAAATTTATTTTAGCCGTAAATCGAAAATAATGGATCGAGCGAATCGGTCGATTGCGCCGAGACGCGCTATGATGCAACAGACGAGCGATTGGAACGCCCGAATATTTTCAAAGTCCCACCGTACCGATCAAGAGTAAAGTACCATTTTCCTACATTAGATTTCGTTCTAAATGCTTAATCCCTATGTAAAAACGTTAGTTAAGCAAGAATATCGTATTTTTAAAAAAATCTAATGATAGGATTTTCCAGAAAATTGAAAAAACCGAAAAATGTCAAGAGTAAAGTGCCATTTTCTGACATTAGATTTCGTTCTAAATGCTTAATCCCTATGTAGAAACGTTAGTTAAGCAAGAATATCGTATTTTTAAAAAAATCTAATGATAGGATTTTTCAGAAAATTGAAAAAACCGTAAAATGTCAAGAGTAAAGTGCCCTTATTTTAAACAATGTATCGTTCTAAATGCTTAATCCCTATGTAAAAAAGTTATTTAAGCAAGAATATGTTATTGAAAAAAATTAGAAAAATTTATTTTAGCCGTAAATCGAAAATAATGGGGACACCGGAGCTGTTCAAAGCGCCGAGCGCGCCGCGTACGCCCGAATATTTTCAAAGTCCCAACGTACCGATCAAGAGTAAAGTACCATTTTCCTACATTAGATTTCGTTCTAAATGCTTAATCCCTATGTAGAAACGTCAGTTAAGCAAGAATATCGTATTTTTAAAAAAATCTAATGATAGGATTTTCCAGAAAATTGAAAAAACCGAAAAATGTCAAGAGTAAAGTGCCATTTTCTGACATTAGATTTCGTTCT
Source organism: Megalopta genalis (assembly GCF_051020955.1). Lineage (NCBI taxonomy): Eukaryota > Metazoa > Arthropoda > Insecta > Hymenoptera > Halictidae > Megalopta > Megalopta genalis. Next base: position 314,853 of record NW_027476210.1, on the reverse strand, counting down.
AAATGCTTAATCCCTATGTAGAAACGTTAGTTAAGCAAGAATATCGTATTTTTAAAAAAATCTAATGATAGGATTTTTCAGAAAATTGAAAGAACCGTAAAATGTCAAGAGTAAAGTGCCCTTATTTTAAACATTATATCGTTCTAAATGCTTAATCCCTATGTAAAAAAGTTATCTAAGCAAGAATATGTTATTGAATAAAATGAGAAAAATTTATTTTAGCCGTAAATCGAAAATAATGGGTCGAGCGAATCGGTCGATTGCGCCGAGACGCGCTATGATGCAACAGACGAGCGATTGGAACGCCCGAATATTTTCAAAGTCCCACCGTACCGATCAAGAGTAAAGTACCATTTTCCTACATTAGATTTCGTTCTAAATGCTTAATCCCTATGTAGAAACGTTAGTTAAGCAAGAATATCGTATTTTTAAAAAAATCTAATGATAGGATTTTCCAGAAAATTGAAAAAACCGAAAAATGTCAAGAGTAAAGTGCCATTTTCTGACATTAGATTTCGTTCTAAATGCTTAATCCCTATGTAGAAACGTTAGTTAAGCAAGAATATCGTATTTTTAAAAAAATCTAATGATAGGATTTTTCAGAAAATTGAAAAAACCGTAAAATGTCAAGAGTAAAGTGCCCTTATTTTAAACAATGTATCGTTCTAAATGCTTAATCCCTATGTAAAAAAGTTATTTAAGCAGGAATATGTTATTGAAAAAAATTAGAAAAATTTATTTTAGCCGTAAATCGAAAATAATGGATCGAGCGAATCGGTCGATTGCGCCGAGACGCGCTATGATGCAACAGACGAGCGATTGGAACGCCCGAATATTTTCAAAGTCCCAACGTACCGATCAAGAGTAAAGTACCATTTTCCTACATTAGATTTCGTTCTAAATGCTTAATCCCTATGTAAAAACGTTAGTTAAGCAAGAATATCGTATTTTTAAAAAAATCTAATGATAGGATTTTCCAGAAAATTGAAAAAACCGAAAAATGTCAAGAGTAAAGTGCCATTTTCTGACATTAGATTTCGTTCTAAATGCTTAATCCCTATGTAGAAACGTTAGTTAAGCAAGAATATCGTATTTTTAAAAAAATCTAATGATAGGATTTTCCAGAAAATTGAAAAAACCGTAAAATGTCAAGAGTAAAGTGCCCTTATTTTAAACATTATATCGTTCTAAATGCTTAATCCCTATGTAAAAAAGTTATCTAAGCAAGAATATGTTATTGAATAAAATGAGAAAAATTTATTTTAGCCGTAAATCGAAAATAATGGGTCGAGCGAATCGGTCGATTGCGCCGAGACGCGCTATGATGCAACAGACGAGCGATTGGAACGCCCGAATATTTTCAAAGTCCCACCGTACCGATCAAGAGTAAAGTACCATTTTCCTACATTAGATTTCGTTCTAAATGCTTAATCCCTATGTAGAAACGTTAGTTAAGCAAGAATATCGTATTTTTAAAAAAATCTAATGATAGGATTTTCCAGAAAATTGAAAAAACCGAAAAATGTCAAGAGTAAAGTGCCATTTTCTGACATTAGATTTCGTTCTAAATGCTTAATCCCTATGTAGAAACGTTAGTTAAGCAAGAATATCGTATTTTTAAAAAAATCTAATGATAGGATTTTTCAGAAAATTGAAAAAACCGTAAAATGTCAAGAGTAAAGTGCCCTTATTTTAAACATTATATCGTTCTAAATGCTTAATCCCTATGTAAAAAAGTTATCTAAGCAAGAATATGTTATTGAAAAAAATTAGAAAAATTTATTTTAGCCGTAAATCGAAAATAATGGGGACACCGGAGCTGTTCAAAGCGCCGAGCGCGCCGCGTACGCCCGAATATTTTCCAAGTCCCAACGTACCGATCAAGAGTAAAGTACCATTTTCCTACATTAGATTTCGTTCTAAATGCTTAATCCCTATGTAGAAACGTCAGTTAAGCAAGAATATCGTATTTTTAAAAAAATCTAATGATAGGATTTTCCAGAAAATTGAAAAAACCGAAAAATGTCAAGAGTAAAGTGCCATTTTCTGACATTAGATTTCGTTCTAAATGCTTAATCCCTATGTAGAAACGTTAGATAAGCAAGAATATCGTATTTTTAAAAAAATCTAATGATAGGATTTTTCAGAAAATTGAAAAAACCGTAAAATGTCAAGAGTAAAGTGCCCTTATTTTAAACAATGTATCGTTCTAAATGCTTAATCCCTATGTAGAAACGTTAGTTAAGCAAGAATATCGTATTTTTAAAAAAATCTAATGATAGGATTTTCCAGAAAATTGAAAAAACCGAAAAATGTCAAGAGTAAAGTGCCCTTACTTTAAACAATGTATCGTTCTAAATGCTTAATCCCTATGTAAAAAAGTTATTTAAGCAGGAATATGTTATTGAAAAAAATTAGAAAAATTTATTTTAGCCGTAAATCGAAAATAATGGATCGAGCGAATCGGTCGATTGCGCCGAGACGCGCTATGATGCAACAGACGAGCGATTGGAACGCCCGAATATTTTCAAAGTCCCAACGTACCGATCAAGAGTAAAGTACCATTTTCCTACATTAGATTTCGTTCTAAATGCTTAATCCCTATGTAAAAACGTTAGTTAAGCAAGAATATCGTATTTTTAAAAAAATCTAATGATAGGATTTTCCAGAAAATTGAAAAAACCGAAAAATGTCAAGAGTAAAGTGCCATTTTCTGACATTAGATTTCGTTCTAAATGCTTAATCCCTATGTAGAAACGTTAGTTAAGCAAGAATATCGTACTTTTAAAAAAATCTAATGATAGGATTTTTCAGAAAATTGAAAAAACCGTAAAATGTCAAGAGTAAAGTGCCCTTACTTTAAACAATGTATCGTTCTAAATGCTTAATCCCTATGTAAAAAAGTTATTTAAGCAGGAATATGTTATTGAAAAAAATTAGAAAAATTTATTTTAGCCGTAAATCGAAAATAATGGATCGAGCGAATCGGTCGATTGCGCCGAGACGCGCTATGATGCAACAGACGAGCGATTGGAACGCCCGAATATTTTCAAAGTCCCAACGTACCGATCAAGAGTAAAGTACCATTTTCCTACATTAGATTTCGTTCTAAATGCTTAATCCCTATGTAAAAACGTTAGTTAAGCAAGAATATCGTATTTTTAAAAAAATCTAATGATAGGATTTTCCAGAAAATTGAAAAAACCGAAAAATGTCAAGAGTAAAGTGCCATTTTCTGACATTAGATTTCGTTCTAAATGCTTAATCCCTATGTAGAAACGTTAGTTAAGCAAGAATATCGTATTTTTAAAAAAATCTAATGATAGGATTTTTCAGAAAATTGAAAAAACCGTAAAATGTCAAGAGTAAAGTGCCCTTATTTTAAACAATGTATCGTTCTAAATGCTTAATCCCTATGTAAAAAAGTTATTTTAGCAGGAATATGTTATTGAAAAAAATTAGAAAAATTTATTTTAGCCGTAAATCGAAAATAATGGGGACACCGGAGCTGTTCGAAGCGCCGAGCGCGCCGCGTACGCCCGAATATTTTCAAAGTCCCAACGTACCGATCAAGAGTAAAGTACCATTTTCCTACATTAGATTTCGTTCTAAATGCTTAATCCCTATGTAAAAACGTTAGTTAAGCAAGAATATCGTATTTTTAAAAAAATCTAATGATAGGATTTTCCAGAAAATTGAAAAAACCGAAAAATGTCAAGAGTAAAGTGCCATTTTCTGACATTAGATTTCGTTCTAAATGCTTAATCCCTATGTAGAAACGTTAGTTAAGCAAGAATATCGTATTTTTAAAAAAATCTAATGATAGGATTTTTCAGAAAATTGAAAAAACCGTAAAATGTCAAGAGTAAAGTGCCCTTATTTTAAACAATGTATCGTTCTAAATGCTTAATCCCTATGTAAAAAAGTTATTTTAGCAGGAATATGTTATTGAAAAAAATTAGAAAAATTTATTTTAGCCGTAAATCGAAAATAATGGATCGAGCGAATCGGTCGATTGCGCCGAGACGCGCTATGATGCAACAGACGAGCGATTGGAACGCCCGAATATTTTCAAAGTCCCACCGTACCGATCAAGAGTAAAGTACCATTTTCCTACATTAGATTTCGTTCTAAATGCTTAATCCCTATGTAAAAACGTTAGTTAAGCAAGAATATCGTATTTTTAAAAAAATCTAATGATAGGATTTTCCAGAAAATTGAAAAAACCGAAAAATGTCAAGAGTAAAGTGCCATTTTCTGACATTAGATTTCGTTCTAAATGCTTAATCCCTATGTAGAAACGTTAGTTAAGCAAGAATATCGTATTTTTAAAAAAATCTAATGATAGGATTTTTCAGAAAATTGAAAAAACCGTAAAATGTCAAGAGTAAAGTGCCCTTATTTTAAACAATGTATCGTTCTAAATGCTTAATCCCTATGTAAAAAAGTTATTTAAGCAAGAATATGTTATTGAAAAAAATTAGAAAAATTTATTTTAGCCGTAAATCGAAAATAATGGGGACACCGGAGCTGTTCAAAGCGCCGAGCGCGCCGCGTACGCCCGAATATTTTCAAAGTCCCAACGTACCGATCAAGAGTAAAGTACCATTTTCCTACATTAGATTTCGTTCTAAATGCTTAATCCCTATGTAGAAACGTCAGTTAAGCAAGAATATCGTATTTTTAAAAAAATCTAATGATAGGATTTTCCAGAAAATTGAAAAAACCGAAAAATGTCAAGAGTAAAGTGCCATTTTCTGACATTAGATTTCGTTCTAAATGCTTAATCCCTATGTAGAAACGTTAGTTAAGCAAGAATATCGTATTTTTAAAAAAATCTAATGATAGGATTTTTCAGAAAATTGAAAGAACCGTAAAATGTCAAGAGTAAAGTGCCCTTATTTTAAACATTATATCGTTCTAAATGCTTAATCCCTATGTAAAAAAGTTATCTAAGCAAGAATATGTTATTGAATAAAATGAGAAAAATTTATTTTAGCCGTAAATCGAAAATAATGGGTCGAGCGAATCGGTCGATTGCGCCGAGACGCGCTATGATGCAACAGACGAGCGATTGGAACGCCCGAATATTTTCAAAGTCCCACCGTACCGATCAAGAGTAAAGTACCATTTTCCTACATTAGATTTCGTTCTAAATGCTTAATCCCTATGTAGAAACGTTAGTTAAGCAAGAATATCGTATTTTTAAAAAAATCTAATGATAGGATTTTCCAGAAAATTGAAAAAACCGAAAAATGTCAAGAGTAAAGTGCCATTTTCTGACATTAGATTTCGTTCTAAATGCTTAATCCCTATGTAGAAACGTTAGTTAAGCAAGAATATCGTATTTTTAAAAAAATCTAATGATAGGATTTTTCAGAAAATTGAAAAAACCGTAAAATGTCAAGAGTAAAGTGCCCTTACTTTAAACAATGTATCGTTCTAAATGCTTAATCCCTATGTAAAAAAGTTATTTAAGCAGGAATATGTTATTGAAAAAAATTAGAAAAATTTATTTTAGCCGTAAATCGAAAATAATGGATCGAGCGAATCGGTCGATTGCGCCGAGACGCGCTATGATGCAACAGACGAGCGATTGGAACGCCCGAATATTTTCAAAGTCCCAACGTACCGATCAAGAGTAAAGTACCATTTTCCTACATTAGATTTCGTTCTAAATGCTTAATCCCTATGTAAAAACGTTAGTTAAGCAAGAATATCGTATTTTTAAAAAAATCTAATGATAGGATTTTCCAGAAAATTGAAAAAACCGAAAAATGTCAAGAGTAAAGTGCCATTTTCTGACATTAGATTTCGTTCTAAATGCTTAATCCCTATGTAGAAACGTTAGTTAAGCAAGAATATCGTACTTTTAAAAAAATCTAATGATAGGATTTTTCAGAAAATTGAAAAAACCGTAAAATGTCAAGAGTAAAGTGCCCTTACTTTAAACAATGTATCGTTCTAAATGCTTAATCCCTATGTAAAAAAGTTATTTAAGCAGGAATATGTTATTGAAAAAAATTAGAAAAATTTATTTTAGCCGTAAATCGAAAATAATGGATCGAGCGAATCGGTCGATTGCGCCGAGACGCGCTATGATGCAACAGACGAGCGATTGGAACGCCCGAATATTTTCAAAGTCCCAACGTACCGATCAAGAGTAAAGTACCATTTTCCTACATTAGATTTCGTTCTAAATGCTTAATCCCTATGTAAAAACGTTAGTTAAGCAAGAATATCGTATTTTTAAAAAAATCTAATGATAGGATTTTCCAGAAAATTGAAAAAACCGAAAAATGTCAAGAGTAAAGTGCCATTTTCTGACATTAGATTTCGTTCTAAATGCTTAATCCCTATGTAGAAACGTTAGTTAAGCAAGAATATCGTATTTTTAAAAAAATCTAATGATAGGATTTTTCAGAAAATTGAAAAAACCGTAAAATGTCAAGAGTAAAGTGCCCTTATTTTAAACAATGTATCGTTCTAAATGCTTAATCCCTATGTAAAAAAGTTATTTTAGCAGGAATATGTTATTGAAAAAAATTAGAAAAATTTATTTTAGCCGTAAATCGAAAATAATGGGGACACCGGAGCTGTTCGAAGCGCCGAGCGCGCCGCGTACGCCCGAATATTTTCAAAGTCCCAACGTACCGATCAAGAGTAAAGTACCATTTTCCTACATTAGATTTCGTTCTAAATGCTTAATCCCTATGTAAAAACGTTAGTTAAGCAAGAATATCGTATTTTTAAAAAAATCTAATGATAGGATTTTCCAGAAAATTGAAAAAACCGAAAAATGTCAAGAGTAAAGTGCCATTTTCTGACATTAGATTTCGTTCTAAATGCTTAATCCCTATGTAGAAACGTTAGTTAAGCAAGAATATCGTATTTTTAAAAAAATCTAATGATAGGATTTTTCAGAAAATTGAAAAAACCGTAAAATGTCAAGAGTAAAGTGCCCTTATTTTAAACAATGTATCGTTCTAAATGCTTAATCCCTATGTAAAAAAGTTATTTTAGCAGGAATATGTTATTGAAAAAAATTAGAAAAATTTATTTTAGCCGTAAATCGAAAATAATGGATCGAGCGAATCGGTCGATTGCGCCGAGACGCGCTATGATGCAACAGACGAGCGATTGGAACGCCCGAATATTTTCAAAGTCCCACCGTACCGATCAAGAGTAAAGTACCATTTTCCTACATTAGATTTCGTTCTAAATGCTTAATCCCTATGTAAAAACGTTAGTTAAGCAAGAATATCGTATTTTTAAAAAAATCTAATGATAGGATTTTCCAGAAAATTGAAAAAACCGAAAAATGTCAAGAGTAAAGTGCCATTTTCTGACATTAGATTTCGTTCTAAATGCTTAATCCCTATGTAGAAACGTTAGTTAAGCAAGAATATCGTATTTTTAAAAAAATCTAATGATAGGATTTTTCAGAAAATTGAAAAAACCGTAAAATGTCAAGAGTAAAGTGCCCTTATTTTAAACAATGTATCGTTCTAAATGCTTAATCCCTATGTAAAAAAGTTATTTAAGCAAGAATATGTTATTGAAAAAAATTAGAAAAATTTATTTTAGCCGTAAATCGAAAATAATGGGGACACCGGAGCTGTTCAAAGCGCCGAGCGCGCCGCGTACGCCCGAATATTTTCAAAGTCCCAACGTACCGATCAAGAGTAAAGTACCATTTTCCTACATTAGATTTCGTTCTAAATGCTTAATCCCTATGTAGAAACGTCAGTTAAGCAAGAATATCGTATTTTTAAAAAAATCTAATGATAGGATTTTCCAGAAAATTGAAAAAACCGAAAAATGTCAAGAGTAAAGTGCCATTTTCTGACATTAGATTTCGTTCTAAATGCTTAATCCCTATGTAGAAACGTTAGTTAAGCAAGAATATCGTATTTTTAAAAAAATCTAATGATAGGATTTTTCAGAAAATTGAAAGAACCGTAAAATGTCAAGAGTAAAGTGCCCTTATTTTAAACATTATATCGTTCTAAATGCTTAATCCCTATGTAAAAAAGTTATCTAAGCAAGAATATGTTATTGAATAAAATGAGAAAAATTTATTTTAGCCGTAAATCGAAAATAATGGGTCGAGCGAATCGGTCGATTGCGCCGAGACGCGCTATGATGCAACAGACGAGCGATTGGAACGCCCGAATATTTTCAAAGTCCCACCGTACCGATCAAGAGTAAAGTACCATTTTCCTACATTAGATTTCGTTCTAAATGCTTAATCCCTATGTAGAAACGTTAGTTAAGCAAGAATATCGTATTTTTAAAAAAATCTAATGATAGGATTTTCCAGAAAATTGAAAAAACCGAAAAATGTCAAGAGTAAAGTGCCATTTTCTGACATTAGATTTCGTTCTAAATGCTTAATCCCTATGTAGAAACGTTAGTTAAGCAAGAATATCGTATTTTTAAAAAAATCTAATGATAGGATTTTTCAGAAAATTGAAAAAACCGTAAAATGTCAAGAGTAAAGTGCCCTTATTTTAAACAATGTATCGTTCTAAATGCTTAATCCCTATGTAAAAAAGTTATCTAAGCAAGAATATGTTATTGAATAAAATGAGAAAAATTTATTTTAGCCGTAAATCGAAAATAATGGGTCGAGCGAATCGGTCGATTGCGCCGAGACGCGCTATGATGCAACAGACGAGCGATTGGAACGCCCGAATATTTTCAAAGTCCCACCGTACCGATCAAGAGTAAAGTACCATTTTCCTACATTAGATTTCGTTCTAAATGCTTAATCCCTATGTAGAAACGTTAGTTAAGCAAGAATATCGTATTTTTAAAAAAATCTAATGATAGGATTTTCCAGAAAATTGAAAAAACCGAAAAATGTCAAGAGTAAAGTGCCATTTTCTGACATTAGATTTCGTTCTAAATGCTTAATCCCTATGTAGAAACGTTAGTTAAGCAAGAATATCGTATTTTTAAAAAAATCTAATGATAGGATTTTTCAGAAAATTGAAAAAACCGTAAAATGTCAAGAGTAAAGTGCCCTTATTTTAAACATTATATCGTTCTAAATGCTTAATCCCTATGTAAAAAAGTTATCTAAGCAAGAATATGTTATTGAATAAAATGAGAAAAATTTATTTTAGCCGTAAATCGAAAATAATGGGCCGAGCGAATCGGTCGATTGCGCCGAGACGCGCTATGATGCAACAGACGAGCGATTGGAACGCCCGAATATTTTCAAAGTCCCACCGTACCGATCAAGAGTAAAGTACCATTTTCCTACATTAGATTTCGTTCTAAATGCTTAATCCCTATGTAGAAACGTTAGTTAAGCAAGAATATCGTATTTTTAAAAAAATCTAATGATAGGATTTTCCAGAAAATTGAAAAAACCGAAAAATGTCAAGAGTAAAGTGCCATTTTCTGACATTAGATTTCGTTCTAAATGCTTAATCCCTATGTGGAAACGTTAGTTAAGCAAGAATATCGTATTTTTAAAAAAATCTAATGATAGGATTTTTCAGAAAATTGAAAAAACCGTAAAATGTCAAGAGTAAAGTGCCCTTATTTTAAACATTATATCGTTCTAAATGCTTAATCCCTATGTAAAAAAGTTATTTAAGCAAGAATATGTTATTGAAAAAAATTAGAAAAATTTATTTTAGCCGTAAATCGAAAATAATGGGGACACCGGAGCTGTTCAAAGCGCCGAGCGCGCCGCGTACGCCCGAATATTTTCCAAGTCCCAACGTACCGATCAAGAGTAAAGTACCATTTTCCTACATTAGATTTCGTTCTAAATGCTTAATCCCTATGTAGAAACGTCAGTTAAGCAAGAATATCGTATTTTTAAAAAAATCTAATGATAGGATTTTCCAGAAAATTGAAAAAACCGAAAAATGTCAAGAGTAAAGTGCCATTTTCTGACATTAGATTTCGTTCTAAATGCTTAATCCCTATGTAGAAACGTTAGATAAGCAAGAATATCGTATTTTTAAAAAAATCTAATGATAGGATTTTTCAGAAAATTGAAAAAACCGTAAAATGTCAAGAGTAAAGTGCCCTTATTTTAAACAATGTATCGTTCTAAATGCTTAATCCCTATGTAAAAAAGTTATTTAAGCAAGAATATGTTATTGAAAAAAATTAGAAAAATTTATTTTAGCCGTAAATCGAAAATAATGGGTCGAGCGAATCGGTCGATTGCGCCGAGACGCGCTATGATGCAACAGACGAGCGATTGGAACGCCCGACTATTTTCAAAGTCCCACCGTACCGATCAAGAGTAAAGTACCATTTTCCTACATTAGATTTCGTTCTAAATGCTTAATCCCTATGTAGAAACGTTAGTTAAGCAAGAATATCGTATTTTTAAAAAAATCTAATGATAGGATTTTCCAGAAAATTGAAAAAACCGAAAAATGTCAAGAGTAAAGTGCCATTTTCTGAAATTAGATTTCGTTCTAAGTGCTTAATCCCTATGTAGAAACGTTAGTTAAGCAAGAATATCGTATTTTTAAAAAAATCTAATGATAGGATTTTTCAGAAAATTGAAAAAACCGTAAAATGTCAAGAGTAAAGTGCCCTTATTTTAAACATTATATCGTTCTAAATGCTTAATCCCTATGTAAAAAAGTTATCTAAGCAAGAATATGTTATTGAATAAAATGAGAAAAATTTATTTTAGCCGTAAATCGAAAATAATGGGTCGAGCGAATCGGTCGATTGCGCCGAGACGCGCTATGATGCAACAGACGAGCGATTGGAACGCCCGAATATTTTCAAAGTCCCACCGTACCGATCAAGAGTAAAGTACCATTTTCCTACATTAGATTTCGTTCTAAATGCTTAATCCCTATGTAGAAACGTTAGTTAAGCAAGAATATCGTATTTTTAAAAAAATCTAATGATAGGATTTTCCAGAAAATTGAAAAAACCGAAAAATGTCAAGAGTAAAGTGCCATTTTCTGACATTAGATTTCGTTCTAAATGCTTAATCCCTATGTAGAAACGTTAGTTAAGCAAGAATATCGTATTTTTAAAAAAATCTAATGATAGGATTTTTCAGAAAATTGAAAAAACCGTAAAATGTCAAGAGTAAAGTGCCCTTATTTTAAACATTATATCGTTCTAAATGCTTAATCCCTATGTAAAAAAGTTATCTAAGCAAGAATATGTTATTGAAAAAAATTAGAAAAATTTATTTTAGCCGTAAATCGAAAATAATGGGGACACCGGAGCTGTTCAAAGCGCCGAGCGCGCCGCGTACGCCCGAATATTTTCCAAGTCCCAACGTACCGATCAAGAGTAAAGTACCATTTTCCTACATTAGATTTCGTTCTAAATGCTTAATCCCTATGTAGAAACGTCAGTTAAGCAAGAATATCGTATTTTTAAAAAAATCTAATGATAGGATTTTCCAGAAAATTGAAAAAACCGAAAAATGTCAAGAGTAAAGTGCCATTTTCCTACATTAGATTTCGTTCTAAATGCTTAATCCCTATGTAGAAACGTCAGTTAAGCAAGAATATCGTATTTTTAAAAAAATCTAATGATAGGATTTTCCAGAAAATTGAAAAAACCGAAAAATGTCAAGAGTAAAGTGCCATTTTCTGACATTAGATTTCGTTCTAAATGCTTAATCCCTATGTAGAAACGTTAGATAAGCAAGAATATCGTATTTTTAAAAAAATCTAATGATAGGATTTTTCAGAAAATTGAAAAAACCGTAAAATGTCAAGAGTAAAGTGCCCTTATTTTAAACAATGTATCGTTCTAAATGCTTAATCCCTATGTAAAAAAGTTATTTTAGCAGGAATATGTTATTGAAAAAAATTAGAAAAATTTATTTTAGCCGTAAATCGAAAATAATGGATCGAGCGAATCGGTCGATTGCGCCGAGACGCGCTATGATGCAACAGACGAGCGATTGGAACGCCCGAATATTTTCAAAGTCCCACCGTACCGATCAAGAGTAAAGTACCATTTTCCTACATTAGATTTCGTTCTAAATGCTTAATCCCTATGTAAAAACGTTAGTTAAGCAAGAATATCGTATTTTTAAAAAAATCTAATGATAGGATTTTCCAGAAAATTGAAAAAACCGAAAAATGTCAAGAGTAAAGTGCCATTTTCTGACATTAGATTTCGTTCTAAATGCTTAATCCCTATGTAGAAACGTTAGTTAAGCAAGAATATCGTATTTTTAAAAAAATCTAATGATAGGATTTTTCAGAAAATTGAAAAAACCGTAAAATGTCAAGAGTAAAGTGCCCTTATTTTAAACATTATATCGTTCTAAATGCTTAATCCCTATGTAAAAAAGTTATCTAAGCAAGAATATGTTATTGAATAAAATGAGAAAAATTTATTTTAGCCGTAAATCGAAAATAATGGGTCGAGCGAATCGGTCGATTGCGCCGAGACGCGCTATGATGCAACAGACGAGCGATTGGAACGCCCGAATATTTTCAAAGTCCCACCGTACCGATCAAGAGTAAAGTACCATTTTCCTACATTAGATTTCGTTCTAAATGCTTAATCCCTATGTAGAAACGTTAGTTAAGCAAGAATATCGTATTTTTAAAAAAATCTAATGATAGGATTTTCCAGAAAATTGAAAAAACCGAAAAATGTCAAGAGTAAAGTGCCATTTTCTGACATTAGATTTCGTTCTAAATGCTTAATCCCTATGTAGAAACGTTAGTTAAGCAAGAATATCGTATTTTTAAAAAAATCTAATGATAGGATTTTTCAGAAAATTGAAAAAACCGTAAAATGTCAAGAGTAAAGTGCCCTTATTTTAAACAATGTATCGTTCTAAATGCTTAATCCCTATGTAAAAAAGTTATCTAAGCAAGAATATGTTATTGAAAAAAATTAGAAAAATTTATTTTAGCCGTAAATCGAAAAGAAGTCTGTTCGTTTCTCTGTCTCTCTCGCGCGATCGAACTATCGATGTTTCCCGACAAACTATTGGAAGTTTAATTAAACTTTATACATGAAATTACTCGTTTTGATCCCCGCTACACAGCCGTATACTTTTTATAATTTTGTGGAATCGGGAACCTTGAAATATTTATCATAACGCGGATCGACTGTCTCTGTCTCTTTCTAGATCGGAAGAATCGATGTTTCCCGGCAAACTATTGGGAGTTTAATTAAACTTTATACATGAAATTACTCGTTCTGATCCCCGCTACACAGCCGTAAACTTTTTATAAATTTGTGGAATCGGGAACCTCGAAATATTTATCATAACGCGGATCGACTGTCTCTGTCTCTTTCTAGATCGGAAGAATCGATGTTTCCCGGAAAACTATTGGGAGTTTAATTAAACTTTATACATGAAATTACTCGTTCTGATCCCCGCTACACAGCCGTATACTTTTTATAATTTTGTGGAATCGGGAACCTTGAAATATTTATCATAACGCGGATCGACTGTCTCTGTCTCTTTCTAGATCGGAAGAATCGATGTTTCCCGGCAAACTATTGGGAGTTTAATTAAACTTTATACATGAAATTACTCGTTCTGATCCCCGCTACACAGCCGTATACTTTTTATAATTTTGTGGAATCGGGAACCTCGAAATATTTATCATAACGCGGATCGACTGTCTCTGTCTCTTTCTAGATCGGAAGAATCGATGTTTCCCGGAAAACTATTGGGAGTTTAATTAAACTTTATACATGAAATTACTCGTTCTGATCCCCGCTACACAGCCGTAAACTTTTTATAAATTTGTGGAATCGGGAACCTCGAAATATTTATCATAACGCGGATCGACTGTCTCTGTCTCTTTCTAGATCGGAAGAATCGATGTTTCCCGGCAAACTATTGGGAGATTAATTAAACTTTATACATGAAATTACTCGTTCTGATCCCCGCTACACAGCCGTATACTTTTTATAATTTTGTGGAATCGGGAACCTCGAAATATTTATCATAACGCGGATCGACTGTCTCTGTCTCTTTCTAGATCGGAAGAATCGATGTTTCCCGGCAAACTATTGGGAGTTTAATTAAACTTTATACATGAAATTACTCGTTTTGATCCCCGCTACACAGCCGTATACTTTTTATAATTTTGTGGAATCGGGAACCTCGAAATATTTATCATAACGCGGATCGACTGTCTCTGTCTCTTTCTAGATCGGAAGAATCGATGTTTCCCGGCAAACTATTGGGAGTTTAATTAAACTTTATACATGAAATTACTCGTTCTGATCCCCGCTACACAGCCGTATACTTTTTATAATTTTGTGGAATCGGGAACCTCGAAATATTTATCATAACGCGGATCGACTGTCTCTGTCTCTTTCTAGATCGGAAGAATCGATGTTTCCCGGCAAACTATTGGGAGTTTAATTAAACTTTATACATGAAATTACTCGTTCTGATCCCCGCTACACAGCCGTATACTTTTTATAATTTTGTGGAATCGGGAACCTCGAAATATTTATCATAACGCGGATCGACTGTCTCTGTCTCTTTCTAGATCGGAAGAATCGATGTTTCCCGGCAAACTATTGGGAGTTTAATTAAACTTTATACATGAAATTACTCGTTCTGATCCCCGCTACACAGCCGTATACTTTTTATAATTTTGTGGAATCGGGAACCTCGAAATATTTATCATAACGCGGATCGACTGTCTCTGTCTCTTTCTAGATCGGAAGAATCGATGTTTCCCGGCAAACTATTGGGAGTTTAATTAAACTTTATACATGAAATTACTCGTTTTGATCCCCGCTACACAGCCGTATACTTTTTATAATTTTGTGGAATCGGGAACCTTGAAATATTTAACATAACGCGGATCGACTGTCTCTGTCTCTTTCTAGATCGGAATAATCGATGTT
>NW_027476210.1:285000-295000 GCF_051020955.1 Megalopta genalis | reverse complement strand
AGAGGTGACTATCTCTGCTGTTCGGTCAGAGAGGTAACTTTGAATAACTTTGTATATATTTTGCGGACAATTTCTATTTTTTAGGTTCCAGAGGATGCTGGGCCACCATACCGAATCGAAAGCTCCTGAGATGTCGAAGAGCAGACCTATCATATATTTGTTCCGAGAGTAAGTTACATGTTTTCTTAATTCAACCATGGCGTCCTCCGTTGACCTTCCGGGTTTGAATCCGAATTGTCTATCAGAGGTGAGCTCATGGTTGTGCAGAAGGCAGTGGATCTTATTGGCCATAAGCTCTTCCAGAATTTTGCCGAGGACTGGGAGGAGAGAGATCGGCCTATAGGACTTAGGATCGCTCTCCTCTTTCTCTTTTCCTTTAAGTAGCACACGAATCTGAGCACGCTTCCATTGTTTTGGGAATACGCCGTGGGTTAGGCAATCATTAAACAGTTCTGTGATTTCCCCATGTAGGGTAGTCCAGGCCCGCTTAATGATTACGTTTTCTAGTCGGTCGTGTCCGGGGGCTTTATTCGGTTTAAGGGATTTTACTATTGTGGCTATGTCTGTTTTTAAGAATGGGGGAGAATTTTCCGTGGCTGGAGGTGACGACGTCTCCAGTCGGATGTTAATTTGTCTGTTTGTTTCGTTGGTCGTGTTATCGTCTGGAACTAGGTGGGCTAAGAGTTTGTCTATTGTGTCGCGTAGTGTGATTGTTTGTTCACCTTGTATTTGTATACTTTCGCATACTTTGTCTGCTTTTAGTTTTTTGTTTGCTATTTTGTATGTTATTCCCCATGCGTTTTCGTTTCCTTCCTTGGAGACGAAGTTTCTCCAGCTTTTGAGTTTCGCGGATCTAATTTTTGATATATATTTATTTCGGAGGGTTCGATAAGACTCTCCTAAGGATTGCCTTACCGATTTCGTTTTTGTTCTTTGATAGATACGTCTTGCCTCAGTGACCTCTTTTCTAAGTTTGCTTAGTTGCGGAGTCCACCAAGGGACGGATTTCGGGAAGCGTGTTTTTTGCGGGATGGATTGTTCTGCTGCTGTTATGATTTTATTTTCTATTTTCGCGGCGAGTGATTCTGGAGTTGAGGTTTCTAAGGGGGGCGGGTCGTTTGTAGTTTTGTTGGAGAGACAGTGGTGAAATTTGTCCCAGTCTGCTTTTTTAACGTTGAACCTATTGGTTCTGACTGGTCGGCTAGAAGTGTGGAATAGTTGGATGGAATAGGTTATTAGACTGTGGTCGCTCGTGGTCGTACTGTCATGTACCGACCAACACCTGATTTTGTCGAATGAGTTTGCACACGCTAGAGTGAGATCAATGTTAGAAGTTCCTCTAGGTGTGTTGAATGTGAAGGTTGCGGAAGGCTTATTAACTACGAAGAGTCTGTGTTGGGAGATGAAAAGTAGATAGGGACAGTTAGTGTTGTCGTCAAACTGTGGTCTCTGAGAGACGGGCCGTACCTAAGTCCTTGGTGGACCATACCGGCCGCTCTTGCGACTTGTGCCTGGTGTTCGGGCTCTACCTTCGTTCACCATCGTATCAGGGGAAGACAGCGTGCTACTCCCACTGCCACCTCGAGTCCAACCCAATCCAGGCACTCTTACGGAGTAGTGTTAAAGTCTTTTATCTCCGCAAGAGGGGCTTCAGCCTGGCCCGAGGGGACGAACCCCGAGGGGTTCGCCCAGCATGCCGTACATCAACGGAGCTGGACGAGTCCACGCTCCGTATGCAGTTTCGTTCTATGTTCGCTTCTTAGTCTTGCTTACGGATCGTGCGAATTTTCGGAACTCCTGAAACAGCTGCTCTGACACCAGGCTGGCTTTGTCGATTGGCCACTGAAATCCTTCTCGAATCGCCGCCTGGCGTAGGTGTTCCCTGTCCTCTACGTAACGCTGACAATCGTAGAGGACGTGGTTTGGAGTTTCCTCCTCCCCACATTCGCACAACTCGTCGTCGACCAGGGCGAACGTCTTGAGCTTCGCACGGAAGTCTCCGTGTCCGCTCAAGAACTGCGCTACATCATGGTCGACTCTGATCCAGCTCGCTGAGAGACGGTCTGATACCTCGCCGAAGTATTGGAAGGTTTCCCTACCCTTCGTCGAGGACGACCATCTCTGCTGCCACATCTCTAAAGTCGCCTCCCTCAGCCTTCTGCGAACTTGGGCTTCGGTGACGACTTCGTCAGCCAATTCGGCCTGACTCACTTGATAGGTTCCATGTTGGAACCCGAGTTTCTTCCTGGCTTTGTACACGCAGCTGAACTCCGCTATCGCCAAGTCCACAGGTATCTCCCCGGCGATCACGGGGATCGCATCAGTGGAGACTGTCCTGTAGGCTTTGACGCAGCCAAGCAGAACATGCCTCTGCGCCCTGGTGAGCACTTTACTCGTCCCAGAGGTAAGGCGGTCTGCCCAGCCCGCGGCAGCATACGTGACGATTGGGACAAACAAGCCGCGGTACAAAGTACGCCTCGTCCGATATCCCAATCCCCAGTTCGACTTAGCAATCCTTGCTAGCGCATTAAACGTTCGCAAGGACTTGGCATTCAAATACTCGACATGGGAATGGATACCCAGTCTAGAGTCAAAATGCACGCCAAGGTAACGCACAGAGTCCTTGGCGGCAATATTCCGACCTCCTACTTTTATCACAGGTGGCCTCTCTCTGTCGAGAGAGCCTTTTAAGAATAACATCTCGGTCTTGGTCGCAGACAGCGACAATTTCTGCTGGTCGCACCAGCGAGAAATGGTGTCCACAACCAATTGGCCATTGCTTTCTAGACCCTTCCTGCTGTTCGCGAAGATCAAGACAAGAAGGTCGTCTGCATAGGCGATGGGCTCGCAAGCGAGCCCGGCGTTCGATAAGAGCTGTAGAACCTCGTCGAAGACTAAGTTCCAACAGCTCGGACCAAGAATCGATCCCTGTGGGCAGCCCTTAGTGACTTTCTTCCGCACTGCACCGCGATCAGACACCATAGTCACCACGCGGCCGTCGAAGTAGTCGACCACCAATCTAAGTAGGTTTTTTGGGCAGCCTCGCTTCCTCAACGCGTTGAGTATGCTTGGCCACCAGACATTATCAAAGGCCGCAGCAATGTCGAAGAGCAGACCCACGACGTACTTTTCCTCTCGACCGGACGCAAGCTCCCTCATCTTTACCACGGCATCAGTCGTGGATCGATGCGGCCTGAATCCGTATTGCCGATCGGAGGCGTAGTCGGGGTGCAAAAACAAACTAGCTAATCGCGTAGCGATTAGCTTCTCCAAGACTTTGCCTACGACCGAAAGCAAGCATATTGGTCTGTAGGACTTTATCTCCGTTTCAGGTTTCTCGGGTCCTTTAAGGATGGTAATGATGGACCCGACTTTCCATTCCACGGGAAAGACTCCGTGTGCCAGGCATCCGTTGTAGAGTCGGAGGAGCTCGCGTGAGATTGTATTACACGAACGTTTTAAAATCTCCGGCTCGATCCGATCTAGGCCTGGACACTTGCCGCTCTTCAGTCGGTTGACCGCCGATCTGAGCTCCGAGAGGGTGAAGGGACTGGCGTCCTCACTCTCCGGCTCGATGGCAGCTTCCCTCCTGACTCGCGCATGATCCGGGGAGTCATTCGCGGGGCTATCGTCCGGAATTAACCCCTCCAGCAGCGCGGAAGCGGTGGAGTCCCAGTCTGTGGTGTAACCCTGGGCAGTGTTACGATTTATATTCGAGATGACCGTGCTGGCTGTCATCTTCTGCCTCGTGATCTTATAAATGAGGCCCCAGGGTTCCTTGTTTCCCTGCTCGGTCACGAATGCACGCCAGCTGTGCGACCGAGCAGCTTTGATGGCGGCTTTGTAGGCCTTTCTCTGTTTAAGATACTCGGTCCTCTTGGCCGCCCTCTGCTCCTCTGAACATGCTGCGTTCTGCGAGGCTCGTCTAAGTTTGTAGACTCGCCTCTTTTGCCTCGTCAGGTCGGCCGTCCACCATGGGACGGATTTTGAATGCCACTGCTTGGTTGGCATCGAGGAGTCGCACGCTTGGACGATCATTCTTTCGATCTCCTGTGCTAGATGTTCGACATCCCCCTTATTGTTCAATGGATCGGGGGATATACTCCTCTTACTTTCCTGCAGCGCCTTGTCGAACTCGGGCCATTTTGCGCTTCGGAGTCGGAACCTTGGTAATAATCCGTTCCGGTTGGTGCTGCTGTTGCTACTAATTTCGGCAGCACCGTCCTCGGCGCAAAAACTCAAAGAAAACTCTATGACTCGGTGGTCGCTGGTCGTCAGGTCCTCGCGGACCTTCCAACCTCGCACCTTGTCGCAAATATCAGGTGTCGATAGTGTGACGTCGATGTATGACTGTCCACTAGGGCTGGAAAACGTCGGAGCGTTTCCAGCCTCGTTCAAGACAACCAAGCCATGGCTCACGATAAACTCTTCGAGTTTACGGCCTCTCACGTCCGTCTCCGCGCTGCCCCACTGGGCTGATTTCGCGTTAACGTCGGCAGAGATAATGACTCGGTTATGCTTAAGTGCGGAAAGAGCTCTCTCCAACCGCGCCAGACCTGATTCAACGTCATCGGAGCATTGAAAGTACTGGCTGATCAGGAAGAAGCTCCCAAACGAACCCGAGATGCTGACACAGGACAAATGCGTGTCGCACAAGTTAGAGACTTTGACCACGGTTAGATCCGGGTTTCTGACCGCTATTGCAGCCATCACCGGTTCGCCTGCCGTGATCAGCCTCGTTCTCAAGCCTAGCCCGGGCACAGTACCCCGCCAGCTATATGGCTCTTGTGCAAGCAACACATCTACCCCTCGCCTATGCATCTCAGTCCGGACTTCGTCGGTCACATTTCGGGCCCGCTGCATGTTATGCTGCATGACCCGTATGACTCTCGAGCGTCGCCGGTCGTTTGTACTATCCATTCGAGATTCAAATTATTATTCGCGTCTTATACGAGACATCTCCAAAACCAGCGCTTCCTGATAGGAGGCGCAGGCCGGGTCTCGCGACTTATGCTCAGATGGTCGCCCTCTGTCTTTACAGTTGGAGCAAACCGGAGGCTTGCTCTTCCTGTTACAGAGCGCATACCCGTGCCCTTTTTCGGCACAATGTCCGCAGACATCCTCTTTGAATTTGCAGCGCTTCGCCGTGTGCCCGAAGCGCTGGCACTTATAGCATCGGGTGACCTGTATGAAGTCCCGCACACGACAGGAACTCCACCCGAGGTACACCCGGTCCCCTCTCTGCGCCAGCCGCCGACGAATCTGCGGACTGACGGCCACTACCCAGTTGGCTGTCTCCGGGGTCTTGCCAGCCATGCGACTGACCCGAACACCCGAAGGCACATCCTTCTGGGACGCCTCAGAGAGGTTTTGCCTCCAAAGACTGGAGGCAATTTCCTCCTTGCCCATCCCTTTCGGAATGTCATAAATCAGGACCTCGGGGTCCCGTTTGCTGGGCAAGGAGACGGACAGTCCCGCACTCGCCAGCTTCTTATTGCCTACGAAGGCTTTTAGGTCCTCCTTGCGATCGGTTTCGACGACGATGCCACCGGAGTGGATGCGTCGAACCGATCTGACACGGATCGCCTCCTTCGCAGGTTTTACGATCGACAGAACAGCTCTCTTAGTAGCATCGCTGTTCTGTCCTTTATCCTTTGGCGGGAAGATACGCACCACGTATTGTGTCGGTGGTCTTCTCGCCTCCGGAGTCGCTGACTGGTTGACCTTTGCCACTTGGGCGTAGGTCAACTGCGCGGCATTGGAGACCGTCTTCGGGAGGGTTCCCTTGGACGGCCCAGGTCGCGCCGCACTCATTACGGCAGGACGCGCTTTTAGGTCCGCCCTGACCGCGGCGAGTTGCCCTTCGACGAAGCTGTTTCGTTGAATCAGCTCCTGGACCAACTCGTTGAGTGCTCCGACTTCTGCTAGTATCTTCGACCCGGACTCCTTGTTGACTTTCGACTCGGGTCGAAAGCAAAAGGTCCGTATCTCCGATACTCGCCTGAAGGCTTCGTCTCTCACGAGATCGAGAGGCCGTACCTTGTGCCCGGAAACCGTCCCCTTCGATTTCCTGGCCTGGTTTGCTGCGGCCTTGCCAGTAGGTGCGACTGGCTTGGCACGCTTCGACTTTTTGGTGACGGTTTTCCAACCGCCACCTTCGGGGTCTTCGACACGCACGGGTGCCGGTTGCACCTTCACGAGCGTGTCTTTGACTGATTCGATTTTTCTGGGTTTCTCCTTCCCAGCCTTGCGGCTGGGGGAGTCCCCCGACTTGGGCGCTGTCCCCACGTTACCGGTGTCCGGCGCGCCTTCTACCGTGGCCTCAGTTTTCACCGAGACCGCTCGCGTGGGTGTCACGCATCTCTCCAAGGTCACACGAGGATTGGCGATGTTCAGCACCTTCCCGGACCTTGTCTTTTTCGCAGACGCAGGAGGGCTAACAGCTGCTGCTGTAGCTTCCGCGTCTGTGGCGACGGCTTCACTCCGAGTAGGAGCTGGACCCGCCGACTTCGAACGTTCAATTTGTACTTTCAATTTAGATCCCATAGTTAGATCTTTGCCTTCATCCGGTACGCTCCCCGGCCACCACCGACCCACACATTTTGGAACCCGCCATCAGGCTGGGTTAGGGCTACGCACCGGACATAGTCTGCTGACTGGGCCGATTGCTCAACCCAGCCCGCGTCCTCGCCCGTCAGAACCCACTCGCCGAAGCGTATGGTCGTTCCAAGCCGATTGACTGGACCAGGGCTGCTTTTCTCGTCCAGCCTCCCATCTAGCCGAAGCAGAGGCCAAAGGTACGTGTTGGGGACGTCTCACCCGCAGGAGAGGGCCCCCTCAGATCCCAGGATCCTCTTTTCCGACGACAAGGGTCGCCACGCACGGCAAACACGCGGGAGACAGCAGTCGGAGAGGCTGCCTCTTCCTCTCCACCACACTTCGTTCGGTTCGCTGCGTTTTGAGAACACGAGCTATCCAGCGGTACCTTTTTCGTGGAGGCTCAAGTGTGGCTAGGGCACGTTTGCCCCTTGCGGCCTGGGTTGCCCAGGTGATTGGTTGCATCCCGATTTCTAGATCCAGCGGCATGTTGCTACGTGGCGCGCTCAGACAACGAAAATGCGGCATTCCGGTCAGACCAGAAAAACCGCACAACGTGACGCGGGGGACTGCAGCCACAAGTGACAACAGTCCCCCGGTAGGGAGTAGTACAGCATATTCAATGCTGTACATGAACACGCCACAGCCCGTATGCTTAGTTCAAGGGCCTCGCCATTATGCGAAGTACTACATGTACAACGCACTGGCGGTCTCAAAATACCCTCATCGCCGATGCATCTGATGCATCCGTCAACTCGGCAGCATTCACTCCGTCGGCGTGTTGCTTTGTGGCGTGTTCAGATAACGAAAATGCGGCATTCCAGTCAGACCAGAAAAACCGCATAACGTAACGCGGGGGACTGAAGCCACAAGTGACAACAGTCCCCCGGATGGGAGTAGTGCAGCATGTTCAATACTGCACAAGAACACGCCACAGCCCGCTTGCTTAATCACGGGCCTCGTCATTATGCGAAGCACTACATGTACAACGCACTGACGGTCTCTCGAGTGCCTTCATCGCCGATGCACCTATCGACTCAGCAGCAACATTCAATCCGACGGCGTGTTGCTTCGTGGCGTGTTCAGACAACGAAAATGCGGCATTCCAGTTAGACCAGAAAAACCGCATAACGTGACGCGGGGGACTGCAGCCACAAGTGACAACAGTCCCCCGCTAAGGAGTAGTACAGCATATTCAATGCTGTACATGAACACGCCACAGCCCGCATGCTTAATCTCGGGCCTCGCCATTATGCGAAGTACTACATGTACGACGCACTGACGGTCTAAAATGCCTTCATCGTCGACGCATCCATCGACTCGGTAGTAGCAACAACCTTCGCGAGGACTAGTTCGGGGGTCGCCTCTCAACCCTGGGTGGCCACAGACCGCCACCGCCAGTAGATAGGGACAATTATTGCGAATCTGGCCACCGCGGAGGTGGCGCAGATATGTTTCCTCGCCATGTTGGCATACACAAAAACTTTAATACCTACCCCCCGACGGAACACCTACGAGGGGTCCGAACGTGGGTAAATCGCCGCCTTCGCTCATCGTTCATTAGGCTGGGTACGGAAGACCCAGTCTTGACTCCTTGTCCGTGTAAGGAGTTTTCAAGTTTGTTTTGAGTTGGGTAGGCTGTGCTACCTACTCCAACTGTGTATAAAAGGTTATTAGGAGGGTTTTGCTTTGCCGCTTGACCGCGGCAGCGGGTGCCCGCCACCGCCCTCCGCAGTGACGGCACTCTGCCACATGTATTCACCCCCTTTCTTCTACACGTCAGCAATGATTATGCAGCGTGCTAGGGTGGCGTGTGTTGGTTATTCTTTGCCTATTGGCGTAACTAGGCGGCTGCACATGGTTGGTGCCCGTCTAGCGAAGATAGGCATGTTGCTTGTTGGCGTAGCGGAGCTTCGCCAGCTACGGTAGCGGGTGTCAAGCACCTCACGCAAGCACCGCGGCCGTTCAGCTCCACAAAACCTTGATGGGGAGGAATCTGTGATGGGGAAGGATGGGACTAGGCAGGGCGGGTGCCATAGCCCTTTTTGCCGCAAATACAGACTTGCGTTGCCCGGTCTCCGCCGCGTGGAGGCGGGGTTGGACTTTGGAGACCAGTAGATAGGGACAGATGGGAATCTCGTTAATCCATTCATGCGCGTCACTAATTAGATGACGAGGCATTTGGCTACCTTAAGAGAGTCATAGTTACTCCCGCCGTTTACCCGCGCTTTTTTGAATTTCTTCACGTTGACATTCAGAGCACTGGGCAGAAATCACATTGCGTCAACACCCGTGGGGGCCATCGCAATGCTTTGTTTTAATTAGACAGTCGGATTCCCCTAGTCCGTGCCAGTTCTGAGCTGAGCGTTGAATGGCGGCCGAAGAGGACGACCGCACCGATGGGAAACGCCACGGAAGCCTCGCAGCAAGGAAGATCCGCGGGAGGCCAAGGCACGGGACCGAGCTCGGATCCCAGCCACGAGAGCCGTTCACCTCGCCCAGGCCCGGCACGTCAGCCAGACCCGCTTCCCGACCAAGCCCGACACGCCCCGCTCCTCAGAGCCAATCCTTATCCCGAAGTTACGGATCCAATTTGCCGACTTCCCTTACCTACATTAATCTATCGACTAGAGGCTCTTTACCTTGGAGACCTGCTGCGGATATGGGTACGAACCGGCGCGACACCTCCACGTGGCCCTCTCCTGGATTTTCAAGGTCCGAGGGGATGATCCGGACACCGCCGCAACTGCGGTGCTCTTCGCGTTCCAAACCCTATCTCCCTGCTAGAGGTTTCCAGGGAACTCGAACGCTTATACAGAAAAGAAAACTCTCCCCGGATCTCCCGACGGCGTCTCCAGGTCATTTTGGGTTACCCCGACGAACACTCTTACGAGGGCCCGAATGGTATGCGGTTCCGCTGCCGGGTTCCGGAATAGAAACCGGATTCCCTTTCGCCCAATGGGTGTTTTTTGTGCATGTATATAATAACAAAATATGCTGCGATTTATATAATAATAAAAAAATAAAATAAAATAGCTGCGGTTTTTTTACAAGTGTTTAACGTCTTAGGACACCTCATCTACATAGGATTTCTCTTAGGGCTTAGGATCGACTGACTCGTGTGCAACGGCTGTTCACACGAAACCCTTCTCCACGTCAGTCCTCCAGGGCCTCGCTGGAGTATTTGCTACTACCACCAAGATCTGCGCCGACGGCGGCTCCAGGCAGGCTCACGCCCAGACCCTTCTGCGCACACCGTCGCGACCCTCC
This sequence comes from Megalopta genalis, assembly GCF_051020955.1. NCBI lineage: Eukaryota > Metazoa > Arthropoda > Insecta > Hymenoptera > Halictidae > Megalopta > Megalopta genalis. The sequence goes on along the minus strand of NW_027476210.1, from coordinate 285,133 downwards.
TACTCGTCAGAGCTTCATAGAGGACAATAAATTGCCCCGCTTCACACATACCACTGACGGTGGAGTATAGGCGCGACGCTTCAGCGCCATCCATTTTCAGGGCTAGTTGCTTCGGCAGGTGAGTTGTTACACA
>NW_027476210.1:265000-277500 GCF_051020955.1 Megalopta genalis | reverse complement strand
CCCATCGCATCGAGTAAACTTTTTTAATAACGCTTCCGCACGATTCTAAATGCTTAATCCATATGTGAAATCGATCACTGATCACGAATATCGTATTTAAAAAAATTACAAAAATTTATTTTTCAAAATAATCAAAAAAAACCGAAAAATCACAAGAGTAAAGTACCATTATTTTAAACAATATGTCGTTCTAAATGCTTAATCCCTATGTAAAAAAGTTATCTAAGCAAGAATATGTAATTGAAAAAAATTAGAAAAATTTATTTTAGCCGTAAATCGAAAATAATGGGGACACCGGAGCTGTTCGAAGCGCCGAGACGCGCCGCGTACGGCCGAATATTTTCTAAGTCCCAACGTACCGATCAAGAGTAAAGTACCATTTTCCTACATTAGATTTCGTTCTAAATGCTTAATCCCTATGTAAAAACGTTAGTTAAGCAAGAATATCGTATTTTTAAAAAAATCTAATGATAGGATTTTCCAGAAAATTGAAAAAACCGAAAAATGTCAAGAGTAAAGTGCCATTTTCTGACATTAGATTTCGTTCTAAATGCTTAATCCCTATGTAGAAACGTTAGTTAAGCAAGAATATCGTATTTTTAAAAAAATCTAATGATAGGATTTTTCAGAAAATTGAAAAAACCGTAAAATGTCAAGAGTAAAGTGCCCTTATTTTAAACAATGTATCGTTCTAAATGCTTAATCCCTATGTAAAAAAGTTATTTTAGCAGGAATATGTTATTGAAAAAAATTAGAAAAATTTATTTTAGCCGTAAATCGAAAATAATGGGGACACCGGAGCTGTTCGAAGCGCCGAGCGCGCCGCGTACGCCCGAATATTTTCAAAGTCCCAACGTACCGATCAAGAGTAAAGTACCATTTTCCTACATTAGATTTCGTTCTAAATGCTTAATCCCTATGTAAAAACGTTAGTTAAGCAAGAATATCGTATTTTTAAAAAAATCTAATGATAGGATTTTCCAGAAAATTGAAAAAACCGAAAAATGTCAAGAGTAAAGTGCCCTTATTTTAAACAATGTATCGTTCTAAATGCTTAATCCCTATGTAAAAAAGTTATTTTAGCAGGAATATGTTATTGAAAAAAATTAGAAAAATTTATTTTAGCCGTAAATCGAAAATAATGGGGACACCGGAGCTGTTCGAAGCGCCGAGCGCGCCGCGTACGCCCGAATATTTTCAAAGTCCCAACGTACCGATCAAGAGTAAAGTACCATTTTCCTACATTAGATTTCGTTCTAAATGCTTAATCCCTATGTAAAAACGTTAGTTAAGCAAGAATATCGTATTTTTAAAAAAATCTAATGATAGGATTTTCCAGAAAATTGAAAAAACCGAAAAATGTCAAGAGTAAAGTGCCATTTTCTGACATTAGATTTCGTTCTAAATGCTTAATCCCTATGTAGAAACGTTAGTTAAGCAAGAATATCGTATTTTTAAAAAAATCTAATGATAGGATTTTTCAGAAAATTGAAAAAACCGTAAAATGTCAAGAGTAAAGTGCCCTTATTTTAAACATTATATCGTTCTAAATGCTTAATCCCTATGTAAAAAAGTTATCTAAGCAAGAATATGTTATTGAATAAAATGAGAAAAATTTATTTTAGCCGTAAATCGAAAATAATGGGTCGAGCGAATCGGTCGATTGCGCCGAGACGCGCTATGATGCAACAGACGAGCGATTGGAACGCCCGAATATTTTCAAAGTCCCACCGTACCGATCAAGAGTAAAGTACCATTTTCCTACATTAGATTTCGTTCTAAATGCTTAATCCCTATGTAAAAACGTTAGTTAAGCAAGAATATCGTATTTTTAAAAAAATCTAATGATAGGATTTTCCAGAAAATTGAAAAAACCGAAAAATGTCAAGAGTAAAGTGCCATTTTCTGACATTAGATTTCGTTCTAAATGCTTAATCCCTATGTAGAAACGTTAGTTAAGCAAGAATATCGTATTTTTAAAAAAATCTAATGATAGGATTTTTCAGAAAATTGAAAAAACCGTAAAATGTCAAGAGTAAAGTGCCCTTATTTTAAACAATGTATCGTTCTAAATGCTTAATCCCTATGTAAAAAAGTTATTTAAGCAAGAATATGTTATTGAAAAAAATTAGAAAAATTTATTTTAGCCGTAAATCGAAAATAATGGGGACACCGGAGCTGTTCAAAGCGCCGAGCGCGCCGCGTACGCCCGAATATTTTCAAAGTCCCAACGTACCGATCAAGAGTAAAGTACCATTTTCCTACATTAGATTTCGTTCTAAATGCTTAATCCCTATGTAGAAACGTCAGTTAAGCAAGAATATCGTATTTTTAAAAAAATCTAATGATAGGATTTTCCAGAAAATTGAAAAAACCGAAAAATGTCAAGAGTAAAGTGCCATTTTCTGACATTAGATTTCGTTCTAAATGCTTAATCCCTATGTAGAAACGTTAGTTAAGCAAGAATATCGTATTTTTAAAAAAATCTAATGATAGGATTTTTCAGAAAATTGAAAGAACCGTAAAATGTCAAGAGTAAAGTGCCCTTATTTTAAACATTATATCGTTCTAAATGCTTAATCCCTATGTAAAAAAGTTATCTAAGCAAGAATATGTTATTGAATAAAATGAGAAAAATTTATTTTAGCCGTAAATCGAAAATAATGGGTCGAGCGAATCGGTCGATTGCGCCGAGACGCGCTATGATGCAACAGACGAGCGATTGGAACGCCCGAATATTTTCAAAGTCCCACCGTACCGATCAAGAGTAAAGTACCATTTTCCTACATTAGATTTCGTTCTAAATGCTTAATCCCTATGTAGAAACGTTAGTTAAGCAAGAATATCGTATTTTTAAAAAAATCTAATGATAGGATTTTCCAGAAAATTGAAAAAACCGAAAAATGTCAAGAGTAAAGTGCCATTTTCTGACATTAGATTTCGTTCTAAATGCTTAATCCCTATGTAGAAACGTTAGTTAAGCAAGAATATCGTATTTTTAAAAAAATCTAATGATAGGATTTTTCAGAAAATTGAAAAAACCGTAAAATGTCAAGAGTAAAGTGCCCTTATTTTAAACAATGTATCGTTCTAAATGCTTAATCCCTATGTAAAAAAGTTATCTAAGCAAGAATATGTTATTGAATAAAATGAGAAAAATTTATTTTAGCCGTAAATCGAAAATAATGGGTCGAGCGAATCGGTCGATTGCGCCGAGACGCGCTATGATGCAACAGACGAGCGATTGGAACGCCCGAATATTTTCAAAGTCCCACCGTACCGATCAAGAGTAAAGTACCATTTTCCTACATTAGATTTCGTTCTAAATGCTTAATCCCTATGTAGAAACGTTAGTTAAGCAAGAATATCGTATTTTTAAAAAAATCTAATGATAGGATTTTCCAGAAAATTGAAAAAACCGAAAAATGTCAAGAGTAAAGTGCCATTTTCTGACATTAGATTTCGTTCTAAATGCTTAATCCCTATGTAGAAACGTTAGTTAAGCAAGAATATCGTATTTTTAAAAAAATCTAATGATAGGATTTTTCAGAAAATTGAAAAAACCGTAAAATGTCAAGAGTAAAGTGCCCTTATTTTAAACATTATATCGTTCTAAATGCTTAATCCCTATGTAAAAAAGTTATTTTAGCAGGAATATGTTATTGAAAAAAATTAGAAAAATTTATTTTAGCCGTAAATCGAAAATAATGGGGACACCGGAGCTGTTCAAAGCGCCGAGCGCGCCGCGTACGCCCGAATATTTTCCAAGTCCCAACGTACCGATCAAGAGTAAAGTACCATTTTCCTACATTAGATTTCGTTCTAAATGCTTAATCCCTATGTAGAAACGTCAGTTAAGCAAGAATATCGTATTTTTAAAAAAATCTAATGATAGGATTTTCCAGAAAATTGAAAAAACCGAAAAATGTCAAGAGTAAAGTGCCATTTTCTGACATTAGATTTCGTTCTAAATGCTTAATCCCTATGTAGAAACGTTAGATAAGCAAGAATATCGTATTTTTAAAAAAATCTAATGATAGGATTTTACAGAAAATTGAAAAAACCGTAAAATGTCAAGAGTAAAGTGCCCTTATTTTAAACAATGTATCGTTCTAAATGCTTAATCCCTATGTAAAAAAGTTATTTAAGCAAGAATATGTTATTGAAAAAAATTAGAAAAATTTATTTTAGCCGTAAATCGAAAATAATGGGTCGAGCGAATCGGTCGATTGCGCCGAGACGCGCTATGATGCAACAGACGAGCGATTGGAACGCCCGAATATTTTCAAAGTCCCACCGTACCGATCAAGAGTAAAGTACCATTTTCCTACATTAGATTTCGTTCTAAATGCTTAATCCCTATGTAGAAACGTTAGTTAAGCAAGAATATCGTATTTTTAAAAAAATCTAATGATAGGATTTTCCAGAAAATTGAAAAAACCGAAAAATGTCAAGAGTAAAGTGCCATTTTCTGACATTAGATTTCGTTCTAAATGCTTAATCCCTATGTAGAAACGTTAGTTAAGCAAGAATATCGTATTTTTAAAAAAATCTAATGATAGGATTTTTCAGAAAATTGAAAAAACCGTAAAATGTCAAGAGTAAAGTGCCCTTATTTTAAACATTATATCGTTCTAAATGCTTAATCCCTATGTAAAAAAGTTATCTAAGCAAGAATATGTTATTGAATAAAATGAGAAAAATTTATTTTAGCCGTAAATCGAAAATAATGGGTCGAGCGAATCGGTCGATTGCGCCGAGACGCGCTATGATGCAACAGACGAGCGATTGGAACGCCCGAATATTTTCAAAGTCCCACCGTACCGATCAAGAGTAAAGTACCATTTTCCTACATTAGATTTCGTTCTAAATGCTTAATCCCTATGTAGAAACGTTAGTTAAGCAAGAATATCGTATTTTTAAAAAAATCTAATGATAGGATTTTCCAGAAAATTGAAAAAACCGAAAAATGTCAAGAGTAAAGTGCCATTTTCTGACATTAGATTTCGTTCTAAATGCTTAATCCCTATGTGGAAACGTTAGTTAAGCAAGAATATCGTATTTTTAAAAAAATCTAATGATAGGATTTTTCAGAAAATTGAAAAAACCGTAAAATGTCAAGAGTAAAGTGCCCTTATTTTAAACATTATATCGTTCTAAATGCTTAATCCCTATGTAAAAAAGTTATTTAAGCAAGAATATGTTATTGAAAAAAATTAGAAAAATTTATTTTAGCCGTAAATCGAAAATAATGGGGACACCGGAGCTGTTCAAAGCGCCGAGCGCGCCGCGTACGCCCGAATATTTTCCAAGTCCCAACGTACCGATCAAGAGTAAAGTACCATTTTCCTACATTAGATTTCGTTCTAAATGCTTAATCCCTATGTAGAAACGTCAGTTAAGCAAGAATATCGTATTTTTAAAAAAATCTAATGATAGGATTTTCCAGAAAATTGAAAAAACCGAAAAATGTCAAGAGTAAAGTGCCATTTTCTGACATTAGATTTCGTTCTAAATGCTTAATCCCTATGTAGAAACGTTAGATAAGCAAGAATATCGTATTTTTAAAAAAATCTAATGATAGGATTTTTCAGAAAATTGAAAAAACCGTAAAATGTCAAGAGTAAAGTGCCCTTATTTTAAACAATGTATCGTTCTAAATGCTTAATCCCTATGTAAAAAAGTTATTTAAGCAAGAATATGTTATTGAAAAAAATTAGAAAAATTTATTTTAGCCGTAAATCGAAAATAATGGGTCGAGCGAATCGGTCGATTGCGCCGAGACGCGCTATGATGCAACAGACGAGCGATTGGAACGCCCGACTATTTTCAAAGTCCCACCGTACCGATCAAGAGTAAAGTACCATTTTCCTACATTAGATTTCGTTCTAAATGCTTAATCCCTATGTAGAAACGTTAGTTAAGCAAGAATATCGTATTTTTAAAAAAATCTAATGATAGGATTTTCCAGAAAATTGAAAAAACCGAAAAATGTCAAGAGTAAAGTGCCATTTTCTGAAATTAGATTTCGTTCTAAGTGCTTAATCCCTATGTAGAAACGTTAGTTAAGCAAGAATATCGTATTTTTAAAAAAATCTAATGATAGGATTTTTCAGAAAATTGAAAAAACCGTAAAATGTCAAGAGTAAAGTGCCCTTATTTTAAACATTATATCGTTCTAAATGCTTAATCCCTATGTAAAAAAGTTATCTAAGCAAGAATATGTTATTGAATAAAATGAGAAAAATTTATTTTAGCCGTAAATCGAAAATAATGGGTCGAGCGAATCGGTCGATTGCGCCGAGACGCGCTATGATGCAACAGACGAGCGATTGGAACGCCCGAATATTTTCAAAGTCCCACCGTACCGATCAAGAGTAAAGTACCATTTTCCTACATTAGATTTCGTTCTAAATGCTTAATCCCTATGTAGAAACGTTAGTTAAGCAAGAATATCGTATTTTTAAAAAAATCTAATGATAGGATTTTCCAGAAAATTGAAAAAACCGAAAAATGTCAAGAGTAAAGTGCCATTTTCTGACATTAGATTTCGTTCTAAATGCTTAATCCCTATGTGGAAACGTTAGTTAAGCAAGAATATCGTATTTTTAAAAAAATCTAATGATAGGATTTTTCAGAAAATTGAAAAAACCGTAAAATGTCAAGAGTAAAGTGCCCTTATTTTAAACATTATATCGTTCTAAATGCTTAATCCCTATGTAAAAAAGTTATTTAAGCAAGAATATGTTATTGAAAAAAATTAGAAAAATTTATTTTAGCCGTAAATCGAAAATAATGGGGACACCGGAGCTGTTCAAAGCGCCGAGCGCGCCGCGTACGCCCGAATATTTTCCAAGTCCCAACGTACCGATCAAGAGTAAAGTACCATTTTCCTACATTAGATTTCGTTCTAAATGCTTAATCCCTATGTAGAAACGTCAGTTAAGCAAGAATATCGTATTTTTAAAAAAATCTAATGATAGGATTTTCCAGAAAATTGAAAAAACCGAAAAATGTCAAGAGTAAAGTGCCATTTTCTGACATTAGATTTCGTTCTAAATGCTTAATCCCTATGTAGAAACGTTAGATAAGCAAGAATATCGTATTTTTAAAAAAATCTAATGATAGGATTTTTCAGAAAATTGAAAAAACCGTAAAATGTCAAGAGTAAAGTGCCCTTATTTTAAACAATGTATCGTTCTAAATGCTTAATCCCTATGTAAAAAAGTTATTTAAGCAAGAATATGTTATTGAAAAAAATTAGAAAAATTTATTTTAGCCGTAAATCGAAAATAATGGGTCGAGCGAATCGGTCGATTGCGCCGAGACGCGCTATGATGCAACAGACGAGCGATTGGAACGCCCGACTATTTTCAAAGTCCCACCGTACCGATCAAGAGTAAAGTACCATTTTCCTACATTAGATTTCGTTCTAAATGCTTAATCCCTATGTAGAAACGTTAGTTAAGCAAGAATATCGTATTTTTAAAAAAATCTAATGATAGGATTTTCCAGAAAATTGAAAAAACCGAAAAATGTCAAGAGTAAAGTGCCATTTTCTGAAATTAGATTTCGTTCTAAGTGCTTAATCCCTATGTAGAAACGTTAGTTAAGCAAGAATATCGTATTTTTAAAAAAATCTAATGATAGGATTTTTCAGAAAATTGAAAAAACCGTAAAATGTCAAGAGTAAAGTGCCCTTATTTTAAACATTATATCGTTCTAAATGCTTAATCCCTATGTAAAAAAGTTATCTAAGCAAGAATATGTTATTGAATAAAATGAGAAAAATTTATTTTAGCCGTAAATCGAAAATAATGGGTCGAGCGAATCGGTCGATTGCGCCGAGACGCGCTATGATGCAACAGACGAGCGATTGGAACGCCCGAATATTTTCAAAGTCCCACCGTACCGATCAAGAGTAAAGTACCATTTTCCTACATTAGATTTCGTTCTAAATGCTTAATCCCTATGTAGAAACGTTAGTTAAGCAAGAATATCGTATTTTTAAAAAAATCTAATGATAGGATTTTCCAGAAAATTGAAAAAACCGAAAAATGTCAAGAGTAAAGTGCCATTTTCTGACATTAGATTTCGTTCTAAATGCTTAATCCCTATGTAGAAACGTTAGTTAAGCAAGAATATCGTATTTTTAAAAAAATCTAATGATAGGATTTTTCAGAAAATTGAAAAAACCGTAAAATGTCAAGAGTAAAGTGCCCTTATTTTAAACATTATATCGTTCTAAATGCTTAATCCCTATGTAAAAAAGTTATCTAAGCAAGAATATGTTATTGAAAAAAATTAGAAAAATTTATTTTAGCCGTAAATCGAAAATAATGGGGACACCGGAGCTGTTCAAAGCGCCGAGCGCGCCGCGTACGCCCGAATATTTTCCAAGTCCCAACGTACCGATCAAGAGTAAAGTACCATTTTCCTACATTAGATTTCGTTCTAAATGCTTAATCCCTATGTAGAAACGTCAGTTAAGCAAGAATATCGTATTTTTAAAAAAATCTAATGATAGGATTTTCCAGAAAATTGAAAAAACCGAAAAATGTCAAGAGTAAAGTGCCATTTTCTGACATTAGATTTCGTTCTAAATGCTTAATCCCTATGTAGAAACGTTAGATAAGCAAGAATATCGTATTTTTAAAAAAATCTAATGATAGGATTTTTCAGAAAATTGAAAAAACCGTAAAATGTCAAGAGTAAAGTGCCCTTATTTTAAACAATGTATCGTTCTAAATGCTTAATCCCTATGTAGAAACGTTAGTTAAGCAAGAATATCGTATTTTTAAAAAAATCTAATGATAGGATTTTCCAGAAAATTGAAAAAACCGAAAAATGTCAAGAGTAAAGTGCCATTTTCTGACATTAGATTTCGTTCTAAATGCTTAATCCCTATGTAGAAACGTTAGTTAAGCAAGAATATCGTATTTTTAAAAAAATCTAATGATAGGATTTTTCAGAAAATTGAAAAAACCGTAAAATGTCAAGAGTAAAGTGCCCTTATTTTAAACATTATATCGTTCTAAATGCTTAATCCCTATGTAAAAAAGTTATCTAAGCAAGAATATGTTATTGAATAAAATGAGAAAAATTTATTTTAGCCGTAAATCGAAAATAATGGGTCGAGCGAATCGGTCGATTGCGCCGAGACGCGCTATGATGCAACAGACGAGCGATTGGAACGCCCGAATATTTTCAAAGTCCCACCGTACCGATCAAGAGTAAAGTACCATTTTCCTACATTAGATTTCGTTCTAAATGCTTAATCCCTATGTAGAAACGTTAGTTAAGCAAGAATATCGTATTTTTAAAAAAATCTAATGATAGGATTTTCCAGAAAATTGAAAAAACCGAAAAATGTCAAGAGTAAAGTGCCATTTTCTGACATTAGATTTCGTTCTAAATGCTTAATCCCTATGTAGAAACGTTAGTTAAGCAAGAATATCGTATTTTTAAAAAAATCTAATGATAGGATTTTTCAGAAAATTGAAAAAACCGTAAAATGTCAAGAGTAAAGTGCCCTTATTTTAAACAATGTATCGTTCTAAATGCTTAATCCCTATGTAAAAAAGTTATCTAAGCAAGAATATGTTATTGAAAAAAATTAGAAAAATTTATTTTAGCCGTAAATCGAAAAGAAGTCTGTTCGTTTCTCTGTCTCTCTCGCGCGATCGAACTATCGATGTTTCCCGACAAACTATTGGAAGTTTAATTAAACTTTATACATGAAATTACTCGTTTTGATCCCCGCTACACAGCCGTATACTTTTTATAATTTTGTGGAATCGGGAACCTTGAAATATTTATCATAACGCGGATCGACTGTCTCTGTCTCTTTCTAGATCGGAAGAATCGATGTTTCCCGGCAAACTATTGGGAGTTTAATTAAACTTTATACATGAAATTACTCGTTCTGATCCCCGCTACACAGCCGTAAACTTTTTATAAATTTGTGGAATCGGGAACCTCGAAATATTTATCATAACGCGGATCGACTGTCTCTGTCTCTTTCTAGATCGGAAGAATCGATGTTTCCCGGAAAACTATTGGGAGTTTAATTAAACTTTATACATGAAATTACTCGTTCTGATCCCCGCTACACAGCCGTATACTTTTTATAATTTTGTGGAATCGGGAACCTTGAAATATTTATCATAACGCGGATCGACTGTCTCTGTCTCTTTCTAGATCGGAAGAATCGATGTTTCCCGGCAAACTATTGGGAGTTTAATTAAACTTTATACATGAAATTACTCGTTCTGATCCCCGCTACACAGCCGTATACTTTTTATAATTTTGTGGAATCGGGAACCTCGAAATATTTATCATAACGCGGATCGACTGTCTCTGTCTCTTTCTAGATCGGAAGAATCGATGTTTCCCGGAAAACTATTGGGAGTTTAATTAAACTTTATACATGAAATTACTCGTTCTGATCCCCGCTACACAGCCGTAAACTTTTTATAAATTTGTGGAATCGGGAACCTCGAAATATTTATCATAACGCGGATCGACTGTCTCTGTCTCTTTCTAGATCGGAAGAATCGATGTTTCCCGGCAAACTATTGGGAGATTAATTAAACTTTATACATGAAATTACTCGTTCTGATCCCCGCTACACAGCCGTATACTTTTTATAATTTTGTGGAATCGGGAACCTCGAAATATTTATCATAACGCGGATCGACTGTCTCTGTCTCTTTCTAGATCGGAAGAATCGATGTTTCCCGGCAAACTATTGGGAGTTTAATTAAACTTTATACATGAAATTACTCGTTTTGATCCCCGCTACACAGCCGTATACTTTTTATAATTTTGTGGAATCGGGAACCTTGAAATATTTATCATAACGCGGATCGACTGTCTCTGTCTCTTTCTAGATCGGAAGAATCGATGTTTCCCGGCAAACTATTGGGAGTTTAATTAAACTTTATACATGAAATTACTCGTTTTGATCCCCGCTACACAGCCGTATACTTTTTATAATTTTGTGGAATCGGGAACCTCGAAATATTTATCATAACGCGGATCGACTGTCTCTGTCTCTTTCTAGATCGGAAGAATCGATGTTTCCCGGCAAACTATTGGGAGTTTAATTAAACTTTATACATGAAATTACTCGTTCTGATCCCCGCTACACAGCCGTATACTTTTTATAATTTTGTGGAATCGGGAACCTCGAAATATTTATCATAACGCGGATCGACTGTCTCTGTCTCTTTCTAGATCGGAAGAATCGATGTTTCCCGGCAAACTATTGGGAGTTTAATTAAACTTTATACATGAAATTACTCGTTCTGATCCCCGCTACACAGCCGTATACTTTTTATAATTTTGTGGAATCGGGAACCTCGAAATATTTATCATAACGCGGATCGACTGTCTCTGTCTCTTTCTAGATCGGAAGAATCGATGTTTCCCGGCAAACTATTGGGAGTTTAATTAAACTTTATACATGAAATTACTCGTTCTGATCCCCGCTACACAGCCGTATACTTTTTATAATTTTGTGGAATCGGGAACCTCGAAATATTTATCATAACGCGGATCGACTGTCTCTGTCTCTTTCTAGATCGGAAGAATCGATGTTTCCCGGCAAACTATTGGGAGTTTAATTAAACTTTATACATGAAATTACTCGTTTTGATCCCCGCTACACAGCCGTATACTTTTTATAATTTTGTGGAATCGGGAACCTTGAAATATTTAACATAACGCGGATCGACTGTCTCTGTCTCTTTCTAGATCGGAATAATCGATGTTTCCCGGCAAACTAATGGGATATTAATTAAACTTTATACACGAAATTACTCGTTTTGATCCCTGCTACACAGCCGTATACTTTTTATAATTTTGTGGAATCGGGAACCTTGCAATATTTAACATAACGCGGATCGACTGTCTCTGTCTCTTTCTAGATCGGAATAATCGATGTTTCCCGGCAAAGTAATGGGAGTTTAATTAAACTTTATGCATCAAATCATTCAGTTTGACTCCTGCAACACAACCAAACACTCTCTGTAATTTTCTGAACTGAAAAACCACTGAAATTGCGCTCGAAATGCGGAGCGACGGGTCGGCGCGTCTGCACTGTGCGACAGCTAGTCAAAACGTCCGAACAGCGTATTGTTTTCGATCTCTTGGTATAATATTCGTATTCCTTGCTGTGTATAGCTTCCGATCGATTATTGCAATGGTCAAAGTTCCAGCGGCGTAATGCTTTCCATAAGATTACATTAATATAACCAGCGGCATATTGCTTTCTATCTTGTAATGAAAATTTTATAACCAAGTACCAACGGCGTATTGCTTTCGTTCGGATAATGGAGATTTTACAACCAAGTACCAGCGGTTTCTGTCTTATAATTAAATTATTATAATAAAATAAAGTACCAGCGGCGTGTTACTTTCGTTCGGATAATGGAGATTTTACAACCAAGTATCAGCGGTTTCTGTCTTATAATTAAATTATTATAATAAAATAAAGT
>NW_027476210.1:255000-260000 GCF_051020955.1 Megalopta genalis | reverse complement strand
CGACCGAGCAGCTTTGATGGCGGCTTTGTAGGCCTTTCTCTGTTTAAGATACTCGGTCCTCTTGGCCGCCCTCTGCTCCTCTGAACATGCTGCGTTCTGCGAGGCTCGTCTAAGTTTGTAGACTCGCCTCTTTTGCCTCGTCAGGTCGGCCGTCCACCATGGGACGGATTTTGAATGCCACTGCTTGGTTGGCATCGAGGAGTCGCACGCTTGGACGATCATTCTTTCGATCTCCTGTGCTAGATGTTCGACATCCCCCTTATTGTTCAATGGATCGGGGGATATACTCCTCTTACTTTCCTGCAGCGCCTTGTCGAACTCGGGCCATTTTGCGCTTCGGAGTCGGAACCTTGGTAATAATCCGTTCCGGTTGGTGCTGCTGTTGCTACTAATTTCGGCAGCACCGTCCTCGGCGCAAAAACTCAAAGAAAACTCTATGACTCGGTGGTCGCTGGTCGTCAGGTCCTCGCGGACCTTCCAACCTCGCACCTTGTCGCAAATATCAGGTGTCGATAGTGTGACGTCGATGTATGACTGTCCACTAGGGCTGGAAAACGTCGGAGCGTTTCCAGCCTCGTTCAAGACAACCAAGCCATGGCTCACGATAAACTCTTCGAGTTTACGGCCTCTCACGTCCGTCTCCGCGCTGCCCCACTGGGCTGATTTTGCGTTAACGTCGGCAGAGATAATGACTCGGTTATGCTTAAGTGCGGAAAGAGCTCTCTCCAATCGCGCCAGACCTGATTCAACGTCATCGGAGCATTGAAAGTACTGGCTGATCAGGAAGAAGCTCCCAAACGAACCCGAGATGCTGACACAGGACAAATGCGTGTCGCACAAGTTAGAGACTTTGACCACGGTTAGATCCGGGTTTCTGACCGCTATTGCAGCCATCACCGGTTCGCCTGCCGTGATCAGCCTCGTTCTCAAGCCTAGCCCGGGCACAGTACCCCGCCAGCTATATGGCTCTTGTGCAAGCAACACATCTACCCCTCGCCTATGCATCTCAGTCCGGACTTCGTCGGTCACATTTCGGGCCCGCTGCATGTTATGCTGCATGACCCGTATGACTCTCGAGCGTCGCCGGTCGTTTGTACTATCCATTCGAGATTCAAATTATTATTCGCGTCTTATACGAGACATCTCCAAAACCAGCGCTTCCTGATAGGAGGCGCAGGCCGGGTCTCGCGACTTATGCTCAGATGGTCGCCCTCTGTCTTTACAGTTGGAGCAAACCGGAGGCTTGCTCTTCCTGTTACAGAGCGCATACCCGTGCCCTTTTTCGGCACAATGTCCGCAGACATCCTCTTTGAATTTGCAGCGCTTCGCCGTGTGCCCGAAGCGCTGGCACTTATAGCATCGGGTGACCTGTATGAAGTCCCGCACACGACAGGAACTCCACCCGAGGTACACCCGGTCCCCTCTCTGCGCCAGCCGCCGACGAATCTGCGGACTGACGGCCACTACCCAGTTGGCTGTCTCCGGGGTCTTGCCAGCCATGCGACTGACCCGAACGCCCGAAGGCACATCCTTCTGGGACGCCTCAGAGAGGTTTTGCCTCCAAAGACTGGAGGCAATTTCCTCCTTGCCCATCCCTTTCGGGATGTCATAAATCAGGACCTCGGGGTCCCGTTTGCTGGGCAAGGAGACGGACAGTCCCGCACTCGCCAGCTTCTTATTGCCTACGAAGGCTTTTAGGTCCTCCTTGCGATCGGTTTCGACGACGATGCCACCGGAGTGGATGCGTCGAACCGATCTGACACGGATCGCCTCCTTCGCAGGTTTTACGATCGACAGAACAGCTCTCTTAGTAGCATCGCTGTTCTGTCCTTTATCCTTTGGCGGGAAGATACGCACCACGTATTGTGTCGGTGGTCTTCTCGCCTCCGGAGTCGCTGACTGGTTGACCTTTGCCACTTGGGCGTAGGTCAACTGCGCGGCATTGGAGACCGTCTTCGGGAGGGTTCCCTTGGACGGCCCAGGTCGCGCCGCACTCATTACGGCAGGACGCGCTTTTAGGTCCGCCCTGACCGCGGCGAGTTGCCCTTCGACGAAGCTGTTTCGTTGAATCAGCTCCTGGACCAACTCGTTGAGTGCTCCGACTTCTGCTAGTATCTTCGACCCGGACTCCTTGTTGACTTTCGACTCGGGTCGAAAGCAAAAGGTCCGTATCTCCGATACTCGCCTGAAGGCTTCGTCTCTCACGAGATCGAGAGGCCGTACCTTGTGCCCGGAAACCGTCCCCTTCGATTTCCTGGCCTGGTTTGCTGCGGCCTTGCCAGTAGGTGCGACTGGCTTGGCACGCTTCGACTTTTTGGTGACGGTTTTCCAACCGCCACCTTCGGGGTCTTCGACACGCACGGGTGCCGGTTGCACCTTCACGAGCGTGTCTTTGACTGATTCGATTTTTCTGGGTTTCTCCTTCCCAGCCTTGCGGCTGGGGGAGTCCCCCGACTTGGGCGCTGTCCCCACGTTACCGGTGTCCGGCGCGCCTTCTACCGTGGCCTCAGTTTTCACCGAGACCGCTCGCGTGGGTGTCACGCATCTCTCCAAGGTCACACGAGGATTGGCGATGTTCAGCACCTTCCCGGACCTTGTCTTTTTCGCAGACGCAGGAGGGCTAACAGCTGCTGCTGTAGCTTCCGCGTCTGTGGCGACGGCTTCACTCCGAGTAGGAGCTGGACCCGCCGACTTCGAACGTTCAATTTGTACTTTCAATTTAGATCCCATAGTTAGATCTTTGCCTTCATCCGGTACGCTCCCCGGCCACCACCGACCCACACATTTTGGAACCCGCCATCAGGCTGGGTTAGGGCTACGCACCGGACATAGTCTGCTGACTGGGCCGATTGCTCAACCCAGCCCGCGTCCTCGCCCGTCAGAACCCACTCGCCGAAGCGTATGGTCGTTCCAAGCCGATTGACTGGACCAGGGCTGCTTTTCTCGTCCAGCCCCCCATCTAGCCGAAGCAGAGGCCAAAGGTACGTGTTGGGGACGTCTCACCCGCAGGAGAGGGCCCCCTCAGATCCCAGGATCCTCTTTTCCGACGACAAGGGTCGCCACGCACGGCAAACACGCGGGAGACAGCAGTCGGAGAGGCTGCCTCTTCCTCTCCACCACACTTCGTTCGGTTCGCTGCGTTTTGAGAACACGAGCTATCCAGCGGTACCTTTTTCGTGGAGGCTCAAGTGTGGCTAGGGCACGTTTGCCCCTTGCGGCCTGGGTTGCCCAGGTGATTGGTTGCATCCCGATTTCTAGATCCAGCGGCATGTTGCTACGTGGCGCGCTCAGACAACGAAAATGCGGCATTCCGGTCAGACCAGAAAAACCGCACAACGTGACGCGGGGGACTGCAGCCACAAGTGACAACAGTCCCCCGGTAGGGAGTAGTACAGCATATTCAATGCTGTACATGAACACGCCACAGCCCGTATGCTTAGTTCAAGGGCCTCGCCATTATGCGAAGTACTACATGTACAACGCACTGGCGGTCTCAAAATACCCTCATCGCCGATGCATCTGATGCATCCGTCAACTCGGCAGCATTCACTCCGTCGGCGTGTTGCTTTGTGGCGTGTTCAGTTAACGAAAATGCGGCATTCCAGTCAGACCAGAAAAACCGCATAACGTAACGCGGGGGACTGAAGCCACAAGTGACAACAGTCCCCCGGATGGGAGTAGTACAGCATGTTCAATACTGCACAAGAACACGCCACAGCCCGCTTGCTTAATCACGGGCCTCGTCATTATGCGAAGCACTACATGTACAACGCACTGACGGTCTCTCGAGTGCCTTCATCGCCGATGCACCTATCGACTCAGCAGCAACATTCAATCCGACGGCGTGTTGCTTCGTGGCGTGTTCAGACAACGAAAATGCGGCATTCCAGTTAGACCAGAAAAACCGCATAACGTGACGCGGGGGACTGCAGCCACAAGTGACAACAGTCCCCCGCTAAGGAGTAGTACAGCATATTCAATGCTGTACATGAACACGCCACAGCCCGCATGCTTAATCTCGGGCCTCGCCATTATGCGAAGTACTACATGTACGACGCACTGACGGTCTAAAATGCCTTCATCGTCGACGCATCCATCGACTCGGTAGTAGCAACAACCTTCGCGAGGACTAGTTCGGGGGTCGCCTCTCAACCCTGGGTGGCCACAGACCGCCACCGCCAGTAGATAGGGACAGATGGGAATCTCGTTAATCCATTCATGCGCGTCACTAATTAGATGACGAGGCATTTGGCTACCTTAAGAGAGTCATAGTTACTCCCGCCGTTTACCCGCGCTTTTTTGAATTTCTTCACGTTGACATTCAGAGCACTGGGCAGAAATCACATTGCGTCAACACCCGTGGGGGCCATCGCAATGCTTTGTTTTAATTAGACAGTCGGATTCCCCTAGTCCGTGCCAGTTCTGAGCTGAGCGTTGAATGGCGGCCGAAGAGGACGACCGCACCGATGGGAAACGCCACGGAAGCCTCGCAGCAAGGAAGATCCGCGGGAGGCCAAGGCACGGGACCGAGCTCGGATCCCAGCCACGAGAGCCGTTCACCTCGCCCAGGCCCGGCACGTCAGCCAGACCCGCTTCCCGACCAAGCCCGACACGCCCCGCTCCTCAGAGCCAATCCTTATCCCGAAGTTACGGATCCAATTTGCCGACTTCCCTTACCTACATTAATCTATCGACTAGAGGCTCTTTACCTTGGAGACCTGCTGCGGATATGGGTACGAACCGGCGCGACACCTCCACGTGGCCCTCTCCTGGATTTTCAAGGTCCGAGGGGATGATCCGGACACCGCCGCAACTGCGGTGCTCTTCGCGTTCCAAACCCTATCTCCCTGCTAGAGGTTTCCAGGGAACTCGAACGCTTATACAGAAAAGAAAACTCTCCCCGGATCTCCCGACGGCGTCTCCAGGTCATTTTGGGTTACCCCGACGAACACTCTTACGAGGGCCCGAATGGTATGCGGTTCCGCTGCCGGGTTCCGGAA
>NW_027476210.1:235000-252500 GCF_051020955.1 Megalopta genalis | reverse complement strand
AACCAGACTCGCGATTGCGTTGACACACACATCATAGCCACACCAATAGAAGAGTTTTAGGACGGTAACCCGGGTGGGGTGTTCTTTACTCAGAATATGTGCAACATCGGATCTATATAGCCATCGATACAATTCGTACACAAATGTGTCGTACGAAGAGAGAGACTTTTTTTCCTCTGGCAACATAACGGTAAGAGACATCCTTCCACACTCATAGGTTCCACTCCCTGGGGCTATGATATATATATACATATAAATTCAAATTCGAAGCAACGGTCACAATTCTACTCTATATTTTTGCGGGTTATGTGTTCTTTCGTTCAATTTCTTTCATGCGTTCGTTCGATCTCTGTACACAGTCTTCACATAGGACAGACTCGTGTAGTACGCTTTCGTGGGTTAAACCCATCTCGTTTCATTTCAGGCGACGTCGGGAGCGCGTTGAAAATGTACCAGTGAAATCTCGATAGTTCTACGGATACGAATCGTCCCGAAAAAGATTTTATCACCGCTTCGAAGCGGTGTTTCAGACGGGCGGACGTATATAAAACATATACGACACACGACACCGCCTTCCACACTCACGCTAGTTCGAACACGATTTCCATCTCTCTCAAAGACTGTTAGACGTACGTAAAATTTCTCAATATTCATAGGACCGCGACAAACGCCGACGAAGCGCCCATCATTCGCTCGTACGTATATAGGCAACAAGTGCCATCAACGCAAGCAGTTTATAAGTACGTAAACGACCCTCAGCCAGGCGTGGTCCAGGAATTGTATCCGTGGACCGCAATGTGCGTTCGAAATGTCGATGTTCATGTGTCCTGCAGTTCACACGTTGACGCGCAATTAGCTGCGTTCTTCATCGACCCACGAGCCAAGTGATCCACCGTTCAGGGTAATTTTTCCCTTTTATTCTCTCATATATAATATAATGTGTATTTGCTATCCACCACATTTTTGTGTTATATTTCGGAACAAGCCGATACCCGAAGAGCTCCAACCAGCGCGCGAAGGAGATTCGGGAGTCGTCGTACAACGACATAATTGTCCCTTAAAGAACGAGATATTTCCGTCGAAACCATATATATATGTACGAGCAAATCCAAAACCACTGTTTTCTTGCAAGTTCGACGGTCGGAGCGAATAGAACATTGAAAAGCCTTCTATCGAAGAAACACAGAGAGTATATCACCTCCAAAAACGACGGGGATATGGATATTCAAACTGGACAATTATCAACCCGATACTGGATTCGAAAAGTTTCTCTCTCCTTTCGTCGTTATTTACACCGGACGGACTCACGGCCGGCTCTAGCTGGGTGTCATATATATATATACGTCCCACGCTCATGCTGCCACTAGCGCGCAACAGAGTAGGGTGTCAATGACAACGACACAGCATTGAAACGAGCTACACAAGCCGGTCTCTCTTGATACCAATGTAAACGAGCATTAAGTTATCTTCAGACTGCCCGATATTTTCGTCCTTTGGACTTTCCCAACGATTCCTTTTTTTCTTTTTTTTTTTACACACCACAGCGAAGACTTGAGGAAGCGTGATTAGCACGCTCGCATCCCTCCCTGTCCTACTACAACTGTGTGTGTGTGTGTAAAGAAAGAAAAAATAATACATTGGCTTTCTCTCTATCGAGAAGATGGCCTACGCAACGCAGATCAAAGGCCTAATACGTGTAATATAATACGCGTCTGGCCGTGTATAAATCACGCACGAATGATCTGGTCGGGCCCAACTCTTCTCGTACGCTTATTTTTCCGTGTTGGGGCACTATCATAAAATCACACAAACCCCAACACGTGTGTGTCTTGGAAGGAAGATGGCCTACGCAACGCAGATCAAAGGCCTAATACGTGTAGTACACACGTCTGCCGTGTAAATCACGCACGAATGATCTGGTCGGGCCCAACTCTTCTCCACCACACCACATCCCAACTTTGTACATTTTTATATATTTTTGTGCGTTGGGGCACCTTCATAATCACAAACCCCAACAACACATATATCTCTCTCTCTTTGAAAGATTTGTTGTGGCCTACGCAACGCAGATCAAAGGCCTAATACGTGTAGTACACACGTCTGGCCGTGTAAATCACGCACGAATGATCTGGCGGGCTCAACAATATCTTTTTTTTTTATATGAATTCTTATCCACAAACTAATCGAATTCATTTTCTCTCCTCCTCTCCTCTCTCTTTGAGATATATTGGAACATTGTAATGATCCTTCCGCAGGTTCACCTACGGAAACCTTGTTACGACTTTTACTTCCTCTAAATAATCAAGTTTGGTCATCTTCCCGGCATCATCGGCAATGCCGAAACATTGCCGCGCACCAGTCCGAAGACCTCACTAAATCATTCAATCGGTAGTAGCGACGGGCGGTGTGTACAAAGGGCAGGGACGTAATCAACGCGAGCTTATGACTCGCGCTTACTGGGAATTCCTCGTTCATGGGGAATAATTGCAAGCCCCAATCCCTAGCACGAAGGAGGTTCAGCGGGTTACCCGGGCCTTTCGGCCAGGGAACACACGCTGATTCCTTCAGTGTAGCGCGCGTGCGGCCCAGAACATCTAAGGGCATCACAGACCTGTTATTGCTCAATCTCGTGCGGCTAGAAGCCGCCTGTCCCTCTAAGAAGATTTGTTTGTACGTTGGTAGTAAAAACCCCACCGGCAGAAGCCGAGAGCCTTCGAGATACCATAATTACGTCTATTTAGCAGGCTAGAGTCTCGTTCGTTATCGGAATTAACCAGACAAATCGCTCCACCAACTAAGAACGGCCATGCACCACCACCCACCGAATCAAGAAAGAGCTATCAATCTGTCAATCCTTCCGGTGTCCGGGCCTGGTGAGGTTTCCCGTGTTGAGTCAAATTAAGCCGCAGGCTCCACTCCTGGTGGTGCCCTTCCGTCAATTCCTTTAAGTTTCAGCTTTGCAACCATACTTCCCCCGGAACCCAAAAGCTTTGGTTTCCCGGAAGCTGCCCGCCGAGTCATCGTAGGAACTTCGGCGGATCGCTAGCTGGCATCGTTTATGGTTAGAACTAGGGCGGTATCTGATCGCCTTCGAACCTCTAACTTTCGTTCTTGATTAATGAAAACATTTTTGGCAAATGCTTTCGCTTCTGTCCGTCTTGCGACGATCCAAGAATTTCACCTCTAACGTCGCAATACGAATGCCCCCATCTGTCCCTATTAATCATTACCTCGGGGTTCCGAAAACCAACAAAATAGAACCGAGGTCCTATTCCATTATTCCATGCACACAGTATTCAGGCGAAGGTAGCCTGCTTTGAGCACTCTAATTTGTTCAAAGTAAACGTACCGGCCCACCTCGACACTCAGTGAAGAGCACCGCGATGGGATATTAGTTGGACCGCCCCGTGAAGAGCAAAGCCCACCGGTAGGACGTACCACATAATGCCAGTTAAACACCGCGAGCGATGAACCGACACTGTGACACACAGATTCAACTACGAGCTTTTTAACCGCAACAACTTTAATATACGCTATTGGAGCTGGAATTACCGCGGCTGCTGGCACCAGACTTGCCCTCCAATGGATCCTCGTTAAAGGATTTAAAGTGTACTCATTCCGATTACGGGGCCTCGGATGAGTCCCGTATCGTTATTTTTCGTCACTACCTCCCCGTGCCGGGAGTGGGTAATTTGCGCGCCTGCTGCCTTCCTTGGATGTGGTAGCCGTTTCTCAGGCTCCCTCTCCGGAATCGAACCCTGATTCCCCGTTACCCGTTACAACCATGGTAGGCGCAGAACCTACCATCGACAGTTGATAAGGCAGACATTTGAAAGATGCGTCGCCGGTGCTATAAGACCATGCGATCAGCACAAAGTTATTCAGAGTCACCAAAGCAAACGATGGACGAGTGTAAACACCCGCCACCGATTGGTTTTGATCTAATAAAAGCGTTCCTACCATCTCTGGTCGGAACTCTGTTTTGCATGTATTAGCTCTAGAATTACCACAGTTATCCAAGTAAATTTTAGTACGATCTAAGAAACCATAACTGATTTAATGAGCCATTCGCGGTTTCACCTTAATACGGCATGTACTGAGACATGCATGGCTTAATCTTTGAGACAAGCATATGACTACTGGCAGGATCAACCAGGGAACTATACAATATGTATATATAAAATGGACAAAATTTAAATCCTTTTCCATCGTCGCCTGTTTCATATATATATGTCAGGTCGACACACCATTTTTCTCTTTCAAATATGTACAAGTTTTGCCACATTCCGCGCTTGTAACATATCTTCTTTAACGCTCAATTTCTTTCATTTTTCTACCATACAGATATTTTACCGTACGCCCAAAAACGTACGTATTATATTTTTGTTCTATCGTAAAATCACATTTTTCTACGTACGCCAGCTTCGTACGTTTCTATCTTTGCCTTCATAAAATCACAAGATAATTTTATCTTCAAGAGTCTCGCTATTAACATCTTGTAAGATAAATGTACGTCCCAGCTAAAACGTACAAATACTTCAAGTTAAGTAATAATATATCATCGCTATTGACAAATTTTTAAGATCCAAGACACAGTTCTCTCTATATGTTTTAATATTTTTTATGTACTCAAATATATTCAAAGGAAAAAGTACATGGGTGATGCCATAGTCGTGGAAGCGCGTACGCTCACGCTGATCTTCTGACCGCCGGAAGCACGAAACCTCTGATCTGGGCAAAATCGGCAAGCCGAGGAAGAACGGACAGGACACATGCTGGACTGGCGAGAAAGCGTGTTCTTCCGCTCGCGCTAGGCATTTCGATTTCTGACACCTCTTGATTTAAAAAATCAGTTTTTTGATAGTTTTCTCTCTCCACTGGGCTATTCATTTTAGCCACAGTTTTCAATTGGTACGATTTGCTTCCAAATCTTACAGATGCATTTTAAAAAATTTTTCCATCGCTCGGACAGAAGAGTCGATTGCTCAGTGAGTACGAGTATACATACAAAGTGCATACGGGTAACCAACCCCGTAGGGCTTGCCACATATGGGCCATTCGGTCAAAGACACCGACCCGTGGCCACGCTGTGTGGAGAAAAGTCCGTAACGTAAACGGCACGAAACAGTCAGGACCGAAGCCCCGAAGGAGCTCTGAGACAGCTTCTCGACCGAGATCGTAGAATTGGCCCAAAACCCGCTCTGCTCCGTCCGCCTCGCACGGACCGTGTATCTCTTATAGATACCGAACGGCCGGCAAGGACGCCGGCGCCGCCGGCCGAATAGCACGCGCGCTTATGAGTGTAAACCGCCGCGGCAACAGACCGCCCGGCCGTGCTGTTGTAACATAGCGCGTGAACGAACGAAAAAAAAATTTATAGTAAACATTAAAATAAATTACATTACCGTAAACTAGACAAAAAATTACACATTTTTTCCCAATATGAAAATTTTCACAAACTTTTCAAAGTCCCATCGCATCGAGTAAACTTTTTTAATAACGCTTCCGCACGATTCTAAATGCTTAATCCATATGTGAAATCGATCACTGATCACGAATATCGTATTTAAAAAAATTACAAAAATTTATTTTTCAAAATAATCAAAAAAAACCGAAAAATCACAAGAGTAAAGTACCATTATTTTAAACAATATGTCGTTCTAAATGCTTAATCCCTATGTAAAAAAGTTATCTAAGCAAGAATATGTAATTGAAAAAAATTAGAAAAATTTATTTTAGCCGTAAATCGAAAATAATGGGGACACCGGAGCTGTTCGAAGCGCCGAGACGCGCCGCGTACGGCCGAATATTTTCTAAGTCCCAACGTACCGATCAAGAGTAAAGTACCATTTTCCTACATTAGATTTCGTTCTAAATGCTTAATCCCTATGTAAAAACGTTAGTTAAGCAAGAATATCGTATTTTTAAAAAAATCTAATGATAGGATTTTCCAGAAAATTGAAAAAACCGAAAAATGTCAAGAGTAAAGTGCCATTTTCTGACATTAGATTTCGTTCTAAATGCTTAATCCCTATGTAGAAACGTTAGTTAAGCAAGAATATCGTATTTTTAAAAAAATCTAATGATAGGATTTTTCAGAAAATTGAAAAAACCGTAAAATGTCAAGAGTAAAGTGCCCTTATTTTAAACAATGTATCGTTCTAAATGCTTAATCCCTATGTAAAAAAGTTATTTTAGCAGGAATATGTTATTGAAAAAAATTAGAAAAATTTATTTTAGCCGTAAATCGAAAATAATGGGGACACCGGAGCTGTTCGAAGCGCCGAGCGCGCCGCGTACGCCCGAATATTTTCAAAGTCCCAACGTACCGATCAAGAGTAAAGTACCATTTTCCTACATTAGATTTCGTTCTAAATGCTTAATCCCTATGTAAAAACGTTAGTTAAGCAAGAATATCGTATTTTTAAAAAAATCTAATGATAGGATTTTCCAGAAAATTGAAAAAACCGAAAAATGTCAAGAGTAAAGTGCCATTTTCTGACATTAGATTTCGTTCTAAATGCTTAATCCCTATGTAGAAACGTTAGTTAAGCAAGAATATCGTATTTTTAAAAAAATCTAATGATAGGATTTTTCAGAAAATTGAAAAAACCGTAAAATGTCAAGAGTAAAGTGCCCTTACTTTAAACAATGTATCGTTCTAAATGCTTAATCCCTATGTAAAAAAGTTATTTAAGCAGGAATATGTTATTGAAAAAAATTAGAAAAATTTATTTTAGCCGTAAATCGAAAATAATGGATCGAGCGAATCGGTCGATTGCGCCGAGACGCGCTATGATGCAACAGACGAGCGATTGGAACGCCCGAATATTTTCAAAGTCCCAACGTACCGATCAAGAGTAAAGTACCATTTTCCTACATTAGATTTCGTTCTAAATGCTTAATCCCTATGTAAAAACGTTAGTTATGCAAGAATATCGTATTTTTAAAAAAATCTAATGATAGGATTTTCCAGAAAATTGAAAAAACCGAAAAATGTCAAGAGTAAAGTGCCATTTTCTGACATTAGATTTCGTTCTAAATGCTTAATCCCTATGTAGAAACGTTAGTTAAGCAAGAATATCGTACTTTTAAAAAAATCTAATGATAGGATTTTTCAGAAAATTGAAAAAACCGTAAAATGTCAAGAGTAAAGTGCCCTTACTTTAAACAATGTATCGTTCTAAATGCTTAATCCCTATGTAAAAAAGTTATTTAAGCAGGAATATGTTATTGAAAAAAATTAGAAAAATTTATTTTAGCCGTAAATCGAAAATAATGGATCGAGCGAATCGGTCGATTGCGCCGAGACGCGCTATGATGCAACAGACGAGCGATTGGAACGCCCGAATATTTTCAAAGTCCCAACGTACCGATCAAGAGTAAAGTACCATTTTCCTACATTAGATTTCGTTCTAAATGCTTAATCCCTATGTAAAAACGTTAGTTAAGCAAGAATATCGTATTTTTAAAAAAATCTAATGATAGGATTTTCCAGAAAATTGAAAAAACCGAAAAATGTCAAGAGTAAAGTGCCATTTTCTGACATTAGATTTCGTTCTAAATGCTTAATCCCTATGTAGAAACGTTAGTTAAGCAAGAATATCGTATTTTTAAAAAAATCTAATGATAGGATTTTTCAGAAAATTGAAAAAACCGTAAAATGTCAAGAGTAAAGTGCCCTTATTTTAAACAATGTATCGTTCTAAATGCTTAATCCCTATGTAAAAAAGTTATTTTAGCAGGAATATGTTATTGAAAAAAATTAGAAAAATTTATTTTAGCCGTAAATCGAAAATAATGGGGACACCGGAGCTGTTCGAAGCGCCGAGCGCGCCGCGTACGCCCGAATATTTTCAAAGTCCCAACGTACCGATCAAGAGTAAAGTACCATTTTCCTACATTAGATTTCGTTCTAAATGCTTAATCCCTATGTAAAAACGTTAGTTAAGCAAGAATATCGTATTTTTAAAAAAATCTAATGATAGGATTTTCCAGAAAATTGAAAAAACCGAAAAATGTCAAGAGTAAAGTGCCATTTTCTGACATTAGATTTCGTTCTAAATGCTTAATCCCTATGTAGAAACGTTAGTTAAGCAAGAATATCGTATTTTTAAAAAAATCTAATGATAGGATTTTTCAGAAAATTGAAAAAACCGTAAAATGTCAAGAGTAAAGTGCCCTTATTTTAAACAATGTATCGTTCTAAATGCTTAATCCCTATGTAAAAAAGTTATTTTAGCAGGAATATGTTATTGAAAAAAATTAGAAAAATTTATTTTAGCCGTAAATCGAAAATAATGGATCGAGCGAATCGGTCGATTGCGCCGAGACGCGCTATGATGCAACAGACGAGCGATTGGAACGCCCGAATATTTTCAAAGTCCCACCGTACCGATCAAGAGTAAAGTACCATTTTCCTACATTAGATTTCGTTCTAAATGCTTAATCCCTATGTAAAAACGTTAGTTAAGCAAGAATATCGTATTTTTAAAAAAATCTAATGATAGGATTTTCCAGAAAATTGAAAAAACCGAAAAATGTCAAGAGTAAAGTGCCATTTTCTGACATTAGATTTCGTTCTAAATGCTTAGTCCCTATGTAGAAACGTTAGTTAAGCAAGAATATCGTATTTTTAAAAAAATCTAATGATAGGATTTTTCAGAAAATTGAAAAAACCGTAAAATGTCAAGAGTAAAGTGCCCTTATTTTAAACAATGTATCGTTCTAAATGCTTAATCCCTATGTAAAAAAGTTATTTAAGCAAGAATATGTTATTGAAAAAAATTAGAAAAATTTATTTTAGCCGTAAATCGAAAATAATGGGGACACCGGAGCTGTTCAAAGCGCCGAGCGCGCCGCGTACGCCCGAATATTTTCAAAGTCCCAACGTACCGATCAAGAGTAAAGTACCATTTTCCTACATTAGATTTCGTTCTAAATGCTTAATCCCTATGTAGAAACGTCAGTTAAGCAAGAATATCGTATTTTTAAAAAAATCTAATGATAGGATTTTCCAGAAAATTGAAAAAACCGAAAAATGTCAAGAGTAAAGTGCCATTTTCTGACATTAGATTTCGTTCTAAATGCTTAATCCCTATGTAGAAACGTTAGTTAAGCAAGAATATCGTATTTTTAAAAAAATCTAATGATAGGATTTTTCAGAAAATTGAAAGAACCGTAAAATGTCAAGAGTAAAGTGCCCTTATTTTAAACATTATATCGTTCTAAATGCTTAATCCCTATGTAAAAAAGTTATCTAAGCAAGAATATGTTATTGAATAAAATGAGAAAAATTTATTTTAGCCGTAAATCGAAAATAATGGGTCGAGCGAATCGGTCGATTGCGCCGAGACGCGCTATGATGCAACAGACGAGCGATTGGAACGCCCGAATATTTTCAAAGTCCCACCGTACCGATCAAGAGTAAAGTACCATTTTCCTACATTAGATTTCGTTCTAAATGCTTAATCCCTATGTAGAAACGTTAGTTAAGCAAGAATATCGTATTTTTAAAAAAATCTAATGATAGGATTTTCCAGAAAATTGAAAAAACCGAAAAATGTCAAGAGTAAAGTGCCATTTTCTGACATTAGATTTCGTTCTAAATGCTTAATCCCTATGTAGAAACGTTAGTTAAGCAAGAATATCGTATTTTTAAAAAAATCTAATGATAGGATTTTTCAGAAAATTGAAAAAACCGTAAAATGTCAAGAGTAAAGTGCCCTTATTTTAAACAATGTATCGTTCTAAATGCTTAATCCCTATGTAAAAAAGTTATTTAAGCAGGAATATGTTATTGAAAAAAATTAGAAAAATTTATTTTAGCCGTAAATCGAAAATAATGGATCGAGCGAATCGGTCGATTGCGCCGAGACGCGCTATGATGCAACAGACGAGCGATTGGAACGCCCGAATATTTTCAAAGTCCCAACGTACCGATCAAGAGTAAAGTACCATTTTCCTACATTAGATTTCGTTCTAAATGCTTAATCCCTATGTAAAAACGTTAGTTAAGCAAGAATATCGTATTTTTAAAAAAATCTAATGATAGGATTTTCCAGAAAATTGAAAAAACCGAAAAATGTCAAGAGTAAAGTGCCATTTTCTGACATTAGATTTCGTTCTAAATGCTTAATCCCTATGTAGAAACGTTAGTTAAGCAAGAATATCGTATTTTTAAAAAAATCTAATGATAGGATTTTCCAGAAAATTGAAAAAACCGAAAAATGTCAAGAGTAAAGTGCCATTTTCTGACATTAGATTTCGTTCTAAATGCTTAATCCCTATGTAGAAACGTTAGTTAAGCAAGAATATCGTATTTTTAAAAAAATCTAATGATAGGATTTTCCAGAAAATTGAAAAAACCGAAAAATGTCAAGAGTAAAGTGCCATTTTCTGACATTAGATTTCGTTCTAAATGCTTAATCCCTATGTAGAAACGTTAGATAAGCAAGAATATCGTATTTTTAAAAAAATGTAATGATAGGATTTTTCAGAAAATTGAAAAAACCGTAAAATGTCAAGAGTAAAGTGCCCTTATTTTAAACAATGTATCGTTCTAAATGCTTAATCCCTATGTAAAAAAGTTATTTAAGCAAGAATATGTTATTGAATAAAATGAGAAAAATTTATTTTAGCCGTAAATCGAAAATAATGGGTCGAGCGAATCGGTCGATTGCGCCGAGACGCGCTATGATGCAACAGACGAGCGATTGGAACGCCCGAATATTTTCAAAGTCCCAACGTACCGATCAAGAGTAAAGTACCATTTTCCTACATTGGATTTCGTTCTAAATGCTTAATCCCTATGTAGAAACGTTAGTTAAGCAAGAATATCGTATTTTTAAAAAAATCTAATGATAGGATTTTCCAGAAAATTGAAAAAACCGAAAAATGTCAAGAGTAAAGTGCCATTTTCTGACATTAGATTTCGTTCTAAATGCTTAATCCCTATGTAGAAACGTTAGTTAAGCAAGAATATCGTATTTTTAAAAAAATCTAATGATAGGATTTTTCAGAAAATTGAAAAAACCGTAAAATGTCAAGAGTAAAGTGCCCTTATTTTAAACATTATATCGTTCTAAATGCTTAATCCCTATGTAAAAAAGTTATCTAAGCAAGAATATGTTATTGAATAAAATGAGAAAAATTTATTTTAGCCGTAAATCGAAAATAATGGGTCGAGCGAATCGGTCGATTGCGCCGAGACGCGCTATGATGCAACAGACGAGCGATTGGAACGCCCGAATATTTTCAAAGTCCCAACGTACCGATCAAGAGTAAAGTACCATTTTCCTACATTAGATTTCGTTCTAAATGCTTAATCCCTATGTAGAAACGTCAGTTAAGCAAGAATATCGTATTTTTAAAAAAATCTAATGATAGGATTTTCCAGAAAATTGAAAAAACCGAAAAATGTCAAGAGTAAAGTGCCATTTTCTGACATTAGATTTCGTTCTAAATGCTTAATCCCTATGTAGAAACGTTAGATAAGCAAGAATATCGTATTTTTAAAAAAATCTAATGATAGGATTTTTCAGAAAATTGAAAAAACCGTAAAATGTCAAGAGTAAAGTGCCCTTATTTTAAACAATGTATCGTTCTAAATGCTTAATCCCTATGTAAAAAAGTTATTTAAGCAAGAATATGTTATTGAAAAAAATTAGAAAAATTTATTTTAGCCGTAAATCGAAAATAATGGGTCGAGCGAATCGGTCGATTGCGCCGAGACGCGCTATGATGCAACAGACGAGCGATTGGAACGCCCGAATATTTTCAAAGTCCCACCGTACCGATCAAGAGTAAAGTACCATTTTCCTACATTAGATTTCGTTCTAAATGCTTAATCCCTATGTAGAAACGTTAGTTAAGCAAGAATATCGTATTTTTAAAAAAATCTAATGATAGGATTTTCCAGAAAATTGAAAAAACCGAAAAATGTCAAGAGTAAAGTGCCATTTTCTGACATTAGATTTCGTTCTAAATGCTTAATCCCTATGTAGAAACGTTAGTTAAGCAAGAATATCGTATTTTTAAAAAAATCTAATGATAGGATTTTTCAGAAAATTGAAAAAACCGTAAAATGTCAAGAGTAAAGTGCCCTTATTTTAAACATTATATCGTTCTAAATGCTTAATCCCTATGTAAAAAAGTTATCTAAGCAAGAATATGTTATTGAATAAAATGAGAAAAATTTATTTTAGCCGTAAATCGAAAATAATGGGTCGAGCGAATCGGTCGATTGCGCCGAGACGCGCTATGATGCAACAGACGAGCGATTGGAACGCCCGAATATTTTCAAAGTCCCACCGTACCGATCAAGAGTAAAGTACCATTTTCCTACATTAGATTTCGTTCTAAATGCTTAATCCCTATGTAGAAACGTTAGTTAAGCAAGAATATCGTATTTTTAAAAAAATCTAATGATAGGATTTTCCAGAAAATTGAAAAAACCGAAAAATGTCAAGAGTAAAGTGCCATTTTCTGACATTAGATTTCGTTCTAAATGCTTAATCCCTATGTAGAAACGTTAGTTAAGCAAGAATATCGTATTTTTAAAAAAATCTAATGATAGGATTTTTCAGAAAATTGAAAAAACCGTAAAATGTCAAGAGTAAAGTGCCCTTATTTTAAACATTATATCGTTCTAAATGCTTAATCCCTATGTAAAAAAGTTATTTTAGCAGGAATATGTTATTGAAAAAAATTAGAAAAATTTATTTTAGCCGTAAATCGAAAATAATGGGGACACCGGATCTGTTCAAAGCGCCGAGCGCGCCGCGTACGCCCGAATATTTTCCAAGTCCCAACGTACCGATCAAGAGTAAAGTACCATTTTCCTACATTAGATTTCGTTCTAAATGCTTAATCCCTATGTAGAAACGTCAGTTAAGCAAGAATATCGTATTTTTAAAAAAATCTAATGATAGGATTTTCCAGAAAATTGAAAAAACCGAAAAATGTCAAGAGTAAAGTGCCATTTTCTGACATTAGATTTCGTTCTAAATGCTTAATCCCTATGTAGAAACGTTAGATAAGCAAGAATATCGTATTTTTAAAAAAATCTAATGATAGGATTTTTCAGAAAATTGAAAAAACCGTAAAATGTCAAGAGTAAAGTGCCCTTATTTTAAACAATGTATCGTTCTAAATGCTTAATCCCTATGTAAAAAAGTTATTTAAGCAAGAATATGTTATTGAAAAAAATTAGAAAAATTTATTTTAGCCGTAAATCGAAAATAATGGGTCGAGCGAATCGGTCGATTGCGCCGAGACGCGCTATGATGCAACAGACGAGCGATTGGAACGCCCGAATATTTTCAAAGTCCCACCGTACCGATCAAGAGTAAAGTACCATTTTCCTACATTAGATTTCGTTCTAAATGCTTAATCCCTATGTAGAAACGTTAGTTAAGCAAGAATATCGTATTTTTAAAAAAATCTAATGATAGGATTTTCCAGAAAATTGAAAAAACCGAAAAATGTCAAGAGTAAAGTGCCATTTTCTGACATTAGATTTCGTTCTAAATGCTTAATCCCTATGTAGAAACGTTAGTTAAGCAAGAATATCGTATTTTTAAAAAAATCTAATGATAGGATTTTTCAGAAAATTGAAAAAACCGTAAAATGTCAAGAGTAAAGTGCCCTTATTTTAAACATTATATCGTTCTAAATGCTTAATCCCTATGTAAAAAAGTTATCTAAGCAAGAATATGTTATTGAATAAAATGAGAAAAATTTATTTTAGCCGTAAATCGAAAATAATGGGTCGAGCGAATCGGTCGATTGCGCCGAGACGCGCTATGATGCAACAGACGAGCGATTGGAACGCCCGAATATTTTCAAAGTCCCACCGTACCGATCAAGAGTAAAGTACCATTTTCCTACATTAGATTTCGTTCTAAATGCTTAATCCCTATGTAGAAACGTTAGTTAAGCAAGAATATCGTATTTTTAAAAAAATCTAATGATAGGATTTTCCAGAAAATTGAAAAAACCGAAAAATGTCAAGAGTAAAGTGCCATTTTCTGACATTAGATTTCGTTCTAAATGCTTAATCCCTATGTGGAAACGTTAGTTAAGCAAGAATATCGTATTTTTAAAAAAATCTAATGATAGGATTTTTCAGAAAATTGAAAAAACCGTAAAATGTCAAGAGTAAAGTGCCCTTATTTTAAACAATGTATCGTTCTAAATGCTTAATCCCTATGTAGAAACGTTAGTTAAGCAAGAATATCGTATTTTTAAAAAAATCTAATGATAGGATTTTCCAGAAAATTGAAAAAACCGAAAAATGTCAAGAGTAAAGTGCCATTTTCTGACATTAGATTTCGTTCTAAATGCTTAATCCCTATGTAGAAACGTTAGTTAAGCAAGAATATCGTATTTTTAAAAAAATCTAATGATAGGATTTTTCAGAAAATTGAAAAAACCGTAAAATGTCAAGAGTAAAGTGCCCTTATTTTAAACATTATATCGTTCTAAATGCTTAATCCCTATGTAAAAAAGTTATCTAAGCAAGAATATGTTATTGAATAAAATGAGAAAAATTTATTTTAGCCGTAAATCGAAAATAATGGGTCGAGCGAATCGGTCGATTGCGCCGAGACGCGCTATGATGCAACAGACGAGCGATTGGAACGCCCGAATATTTTCAAAGTCCCACCGTACCGATCAAGAGTAAAGTACCATTTTCCTACATTAGATTTCGTTCTAAATGCTTAATCCCTATGTAGAAACGTTAGTTAAGCAAGAATATCGTATTTTTAAAAAAATCTAATGATAGGATTTTCCAGAAAATTGAAAAAACCGAAAAATGTCAAGAGTAAAGTGCCATTTTCTGACATTAGATTTCGTTCTAAATGCTTAATCCCTATGTAGAAACGTTAGTTAAGCAAGAATATCGTATTTTTAAAAAAATCTAATGATAGGATTTTTCAGAAAATTGAAAAAACCGTAAAATGTCAAGAGTAAAGTGCCCTTATTTTAAACAATGTATCGTTCTAAATGCTTAATCCCTATGTAAAAAAGTTATCTAAGCAAGAATATGTTATTGAAAAAAATTAGAAAAATTTATTTTAGCCGTAAATCGAAAAGAAGTCTGTTCGTTTCTCTGTCTCTCTCGCGCGATCGAACTATCGATGTTTCCCGACAAACTATTGGAAGTTTAATTAAACTTTATACATGAAATTACTCGTTTTGATCCCCGCTACACAGCCGTATACTTTTTATAATTTTGTGGAATCGGGAACCTTGAAATATTTATCATAACGCGGATCGACTGTCTCTGTCTCTTTCTAGATCGGAAGAATCGATGTTTCCCGGCAAACTATTGGGAGTTTAATTAAACTTTATACATGAAATTACTCGTTCTGATCCCCGCTACACAGCCGTAAACTTTTTATAAATTTGTGGAATCGGGAACCTCGAAATATTTATCATAACGCGGATCGACTGTCTCTGTCTCTTTCTAGATCGGAAGAATCGATGTTTCCCGGAAAACTATTGGGAGTTTAATTAAACTTTATACATGAAATTACTCGTTCTGATCCCCGCTACACAGCCGTATACTTTTTATAATTTTGTGGAATCGGGAACCTTGAAATATTTATCATAACGCGGATCGACTGTCTCTGTCTCTTTCTAGATCGGAAGAATCGATGTTTCCCGGCAAACTATTGGGAGTTTAATTAAACTTTATACATGAAATTACTCGTTCTGATCCCCGCTACACAGCCGTATACTTTTTATAATTTTGTGGAATCGGGAACCTCGAAATATTTATCATAACGCGGATCGACTGTCTCTGTCTCTTTCTAGATCGGAAGAATCGATGTTTCCCGGAAAACTATTGGGAGTTTAATTAAACTTTATACATGAAATTACTCGTTCTGATCCCCGCTACACAGCCGTAAACTTTTTATAAATTTGTGGAATCGGGAACCTCGAAATATTTATCATAACGCGGATCGACTGTCTCTGTCTCTTTCTAGATCGGAAGAATCGATGTTTCCCGGCAAACTATTGGGAGATTAATTAAACTTTATACATGAAATTACTCGTTCTGATCCCCGCTACACAGCCGTATACTTTTTATAATTTTGTGGAATCGGGAACCTCGAAATATTTATCATAACGCGGATCGACTGTCTCTGTCTCTTTCTAGATCGGAAGAATCGATGTTTCCCGGCAAACTATTGGGAGTTTAATTAAACTTTATACATGAAATTACTCGTTTTGATCCCCGCTACACAGCCGTATACTTTTTATAATTTTGTGGAATCGGGAACCTTGAAATATTTATCATAACGCGGATCGACTGTCTCTGTCTCTTTCTAGATCGGAAGAATCGATGTTTCCCGGCAAACTATTGGGAGTTTAATTAAACTTTATACATGAAATTACTCGTTTTGATCCCCGCTACACAGCCGTATACTTTTTATAATTTTGTGGAATCGGGAACCTCGAAATATTTATCATAACGCGGATCGACTGTCTCTGTCTCTTTCTAGATCGGAAGAATCGATGTTTCCCGGCAAACTATTGGGAGTTTAATTAAACTTTATACATGAAATTACTCGTTCTGATCCCCGCTACACAGCCGTATACTTTTTATAATTTTGTGGAATCGGGAACCTCGAAATATTTATCATAACGCGGATCGACTGTCTCTGTCTCTTTCTAGATCGGAAGAATCGATGTTTCCCGGCAAACTATTGGGAGTTTAATTAAACTTTATACATGAAATTACTCGTTCTGATCCCCGCTACACAGCCGTATACTTTTTATAATTTTGTGGAATCGGGAACCTCGAAATATTTATCATAACGCGGATCGACTGTCTCTGTCTCTTTCTAGATCGGAAGAATCGATGTTTCCCGGCAAACTATTGGGAGTTTAATTAAACTTTATACATGAAATTACTCGTTCTGATCCCCGCTACACAGCCGTATACTTTTTATAATTTTGTGGAATCGGGAACCTCGAAATATTTATCATAACGCGGATCGACTGTCTCTGTCTCTTTCTAGATCGGAAGAATCGATGTTTCCCGGCAAACTATTGGGAGTTTAATTAAACTTTATACATGAAATTACTCGTTTTGATCCCCGCTACACAGCCGTATACTTTTTATAATTTTGTGGAATCGGGAACCTTGAAATATTTAACATAACGCGGATCGACTGTCTCTGTCTCTTTCTAGATCGGAATAATCGATGTTTCCCGGCAAACTAATGGGATATTAATTAAACTTTATACACGAAATTACTCGTTTTGATCCCTGCTACACAGCCGTATACTTTTTATAATTTTGTGGAATCGGGAACCTTGCAATATTTAACATAACGCGGATCGACTGTCTCTGTCTCTTTCTAGATCGGAATAATCGATGTTTCCCGGCAAAGTAATGGGAGTTTAATTAAACTTTATGCATCAAATCATTCAGTTTGACTCCTGCAACACAACCAAACACTCTCTGTAATTTTCTGAACTGAAA
>NW_027476210.1:225000-230000 GCF_051020955.1 Megalopta genalis | reverse complement strand
GATCTTATTGGCCATAAGCTTTTCCAGAATTTTGCCGAGGACTGGGAGGAGAGAGATCGGCCTATAGGACTTAGGATCGCTCTCCTCTTTCTCTTTTCCTTTAAGTAGCACACGAATCTGAGCACGCTTCCATTGTTTTGGGAATACGCCGTGGGTTAGGCAATCATTAAACAGTTCTGTGATTTCCCCATGTAGGGTAGTCCAGGCCCGCTTAATGATTACGTTTTCTAGTCGGTCGTGTCCGGGGGCTTTATTCGGTTTAAGGGATTTTACTATTGTGGCTATGTCTGTTTTTAAGAATGGGGGAGAATTTTCCGTGGCTGGAGGTGACGACGTCTCCAGTCGGATGTTAATTTGTCTGTTTGTTTCGTTGGTCGTGTTATCGTCTGGAACTAGGTGGGCTAAGAGTTTGTCTATTGTGTCGCGTAGTGTGATTGTTTGTTCACCTTGTATTTGTATACTTTCGCATACTTTGTCTGCTTTTAGTTTTTTGTTTGCTATTTTGTATGTTATTCCCCATGCGTTTTCGTTTCCTTCCTTGGAGACGAAGTTTCTCCAGCTTTTGAGTTTCGCGGATCTAATTTTTGATATATATTTATTTCGGAGGGTTCGATAAGACTCTCCTAAGGATTGCCTTACCGATTTCGTTTTTGTTCTTTGATAGATACGTCTTGCCTCAGTGACCTCTTTTCTAAGTTTGCTTAGTTGCGGAGTCCACCAAGGGACGGATTTCGGGAAGCGTGTTTTTTGCGGGATGGATTGTTCTGCTGCTGTTATGATTTTATTTTCTATTTTCGCGGCGAGTGATTCTGGAGTTGAGGTTTCTAAGGGGGGCGGGTCGTTTGTAGTTTTGTTGGAGAGACAGTGGTGAAATTTGTCCCAGTCTGCTTTTTTAACGTTGAACCTATTGGTTCTGACTGGTCGGCTAGAAGTGTGGAATAGTTGGATGGAATAGGTTATTAGACTGTGGTCGCTCGTGGTCGTACTGTCATGTACCGACCAACACCTGATTTTGTCGAATGAGTTTGCACACGCTAGAGTGAGATCAATGTTAGAAGTTCCTCTAGGTGTGTTGAATGTGAAGGTTGCGGAAGGCTTATTAACTACGAAGAGTCTGTGTTGGGAGATGAAATCTTCCATTGTCTCTCCTCGAGGATCTGTGCGTTTGCTGAACCAGAGGGGGGAGTTCGCGTTTGAATCTAAGCTAATTATTATTTTATGCCCCTTGAGAGTTGTAATTGCTTTATCTAGGTGGGCTAAGTATGAGTCTATGTTTTCGCAAAATTGGAGATACGCGTTGATTATGTAGAATCTGTCGTCTTTCGTGCAGATTTCTACGCATGTGCAATGGGTGTTGCTTATTTGTGCGATCTTAAGGGCTTCTATTTCGGTGTTGAAAATAACTATTGCTGATTTAATTTTGTCCGCGGTAGAGATTTTTGAAAAGCGTTTTTTGTCGGTTATGATTTTTGTAGTAATTCCGAAGCCTGGGATGGAGTTCGCGTTACTGTAGGGCTCCTGAAGCAAGAGTATATCTATCTTTTTGTTTGTCGCTATCTGTCTGAGTTCGTCAGTTACTGTCTTAGAACCTCCGGCGTTTATTTGTGCTACTTTTAGGATTCGCGTGCTACTTGTGTTGCGTCTAGTGGATACTTGGCCTATTTTAAGGGTGGGCATGGATTGGGAGTGGTTAGGTTTATAAACCATAATCCGTGCGAGCGAGGACCTGATTTATAGCAGCGATGTATGCCGGACATTCGCTGTGGGTGACAGAGTGGGTGGCGGGTTTGCCGGTTTTCTGGCAATTATGGCAGCAGGACGGTTTGGCCTTGTTTGGGCATGTTTTGAAAGTGTGGTCTTGCTCGGCGCAATGACCACAAATGTCTTTCTCGGCGCGGCAGTATTTCGTCGTGTGACCGAAGCTGTGGCACTTGTAACAGCGGGTCGCCGCGATGTAATCGTTGACGCGGCAACAATTCCATGCGACGTAGACTCGCTCTTTCTTGACGAGGATGTCGCGGGCCTGTTTAGACACTTCTAGAATCCAGTTGCATCTATCTCTGTTTTTGTCGCCTGATTTAAATGCGAGTTTGATCTGTTGGGAAATAGATTTTTCGGGGCCGTCGAGATTCTGGTTGACGATAGCCTTAAGTGTGGCTTCGTCACTCTCGAGTTTCGGGACGTCGTACAATATTATTCTGGGATTTTTCTTTAGCGGGGCTCCTACTATTAGGCCGGCAGCTTTCAACTGCGCGTTGCCTTGAAGGGTGGTTAGGTCAGAATTTTTAGAGGACTCGACTAGGATCCCGTTGCCCTGGATCCTCCTGATGCTCTTTATTTGCAATTTGTTCTCGGAAGGGGAAACGAGCTTCAGGACTGCTTCCTTGGTCTTCTCACTGGATTCGAAGACCTTGGGATCCTGTGGAAGGATCGTGATCGCGCTAGGAGGGTTCTGTTTTAAATTTGAAAGAGCCGCAGTTTTGGAGCGGACTCCGACTCTTTCGGCGTAGGTGGTGGGTCGGGAGGGTTCTTTCGAGACTTGACACTTTTCAGTGACTGTCTCGAGGGTCTTGCGCTGCATTTTATTTTCGGAGGTGATGGCGTGGATTTGGCCCTCGAGGTTACTGCAGCGGAGGAGGGACGCTCCAAGGATACTTTGCAGTTTCGCGAGTTTACTGGCGATAAACTGCGATGCTTCGGGATAGAGACCGTTGTCCTGGTCCATTAAGAAGTTCAATAAGGCCATTGAGACCTTTTCGGATTTTAAGCGAAGTTCGTTCGCGGTGAGATCGGGGGAGGGAGTGACGGCGGCCGTCTTGCTGCTGTTGTTTTGCGGATTGTTGGGGGCAGGTGTGACCGGGGGCGGAGAAGGGGCTTCGGATTTTCTCCGGGTTTTGGGGGGCTTTTGAGAGGGCACGTTGGTTAGCGGGGTGTCAGAGTCTAATTCTGCGTCGGAGACTATTCTACGTTTATTTTTTCTGTTGCGTTTACTTACTTTGATGTAGCCCTCTGTATCGGATGTATCGGCTTCCATCCTGTCTGTTGTGGTCGGCTGGCGAGGTGGTGGGTTTGTCGGCTGGCGGTTGGCTGCTGGGCTGGCGTCCAGGTCGTCTAGGAGTTGCACACGGATTTTTTTTCTTCGGATTTTTGGAAACTCACACGTGAAAAATAATGTACGTATCAAGAAATTTGTGCGTAACTAGGGACGGTTGCTAAGGAGTTTTCGCGGAGGAATGTACTACAGGCCGAGAAACCGTTACTTTTACCGTTAAGCGGTACCGTTACCTGGCCGGCGACCCTTGTAATCCGGGACGGCGCAGGTAGTCAAAATTTACGGACGCGAACAATTTAAAGTAAATGTTTATGCTTATAACTTTTTTAACGTTAAAACAATCAACAAATGAACTGCACAAGGTTGTTGTTGGTAAAAAACACTGCACGTTGATACAAAAAATTTTTGATTTTCGTCACTTTTAACTACCGTTTACGAAACGACGCGGATTAACTTCGGAGCGACTTGTCGCACGTCCGTTCACCACGGCGGTTGAGAGCGGAGTCCAGTAGATAGGGACAGATGGGAATCTCGTTAATCCATTCATGCGCGTCACTAATTAGATGACGAGGCATTTGGCTATTTTTTTTTTTTTTTTTTTTTTTTTTTTTTTTTTTTGAGATGGGAAAATGCGTTACGCACACAGGCACGGTGTTAAAAGCCGGTAGTGTGGGACTCCAGAACTTGTTTACCCACTAAAAACCCATCTGTATTATGCCTGATAAGGCAGGCAGCACCTGTGTTCTTCCGAGTTGGCCTCTTCTTCTTCATCCTATTCCAGTACGCGGCTGTGCGCTCCTTCTTGCTTCCGTTGTTCGGTTGAACCTCCAAAAACCGCTGAGTCCGCCCACGAGCACGCGAGTTGCGATGATCTTCAACTCATTCTTCTTCAGTATGCCCAAAGATGTTAAATTGCTGGCTGATGCATCACTCCATACCCCTCGGTACGAGAGAGTGGCAGATGTAAATGATACGCGGTCAACGGCGTATCTATCCTTAATGGAACTCGCGAGGTGTTCGTATTTCTCAATTTTTCTTTTATGTGCCGTCGTAAGATCTTGGTGCTCGCTGACGACTTGGGCGTCAAGTATTAGAGCTGTCGTTTCATTCTTTGCCAAAAGGTCAGGCTTAAGGAGACCACTATTGGTGTTAAAATGTGGTTCCTCAATGACAGTGTCATACTTTTTATCAAGAGCACGTTTGATGTAGGCAATGATGGCATTATGCCTCTCAATTCTTGCTCTGTGGGTCCTATGGCATTGTTGTAAAATATGGTTTAATGTTTCGACTGCATTACAGCCAGCTCTACAGCTGCGATCGGAACTTCGGCCACGACCTGTTCTTGATCTCGTCGGCATGGCATTGATACGGAGTTTGACACAGTTAACATAGTCTTTGCCGCTTAGAAATCTATTACCTTCAGTCACCCATCGATGTTGTTCGGGAACTTTAGCGGATTCCCTCAAGCCTCTCCCATCATTAGACGAGTGGAGAAGTTTAGCCCATCTATCCTTAATTTTATCTGCCGAGTCTAGGTCTTGGCGTTCAACAACCAGCCGTCGTGCCGTCTTTTGCACTTCCTGAGAGATGTATGGGTCAGCCAGACGGCCTTCCCTAATGGAATATCTTAACAGTCTCAGTTTTCTGTGTAGAGGCATAAGCCATCTAACGGATGGTATAGAAAGCCCTCCTTCTTTAACGCTAGCGTGGAAGTACGCATTAGCCGTATCATGCGGGAGGCCAAGCCATTTTCTGGCCGCTGCACGCGTCAGTGCATCAACCTTCTTTAGCCTGCTCAGGGTCGTATTCCCCAAGGTCAACAGGTGGTATAGCCTTGGCAGCGCTATATTACGTAGTGCGAACAGCCGTTGTTGGGGCTTTAAGGGAGCTTTGGTTAATTTTAGTAGGGCCTCTTGTATTTGGGCTTCAGGTTGGACAAGAGTCCGTC
>NW_027476210.1:147500-215000 GCF_051020955.1 Megalopta genalis | reverse complement strand
TTTAGCCGTAAATCGAAAATAATGGGGACACCGGAGCTGTTCGAAGCGCCGAGACGCGCCGCGTACGGCCGAATATTTTCAAAGTCCCAACGTACCGATCAAGAGTAAAGTACCATTTTCCTACATTAGATTTCGTTCTAAATGCTTAATCCCTATGTAAAAACGTTAGTTAAGCAAGAATATCGTATTTTTAAAAAAATCTAATGATAGGATTTTCCAGAAAATTGAAAAAACCGAAAAATGTCAAGAGTAAAGTGCCATTTTCTGACATTAGATTTCGTTCTAAATGCTTAATCCCTATGTAGAAACGTTAGTTAAGCAAGAATATCGTATTTTTAAAAAAATCTAATGATAGGATTTTTCAGAAAATTGAAAAAACCGTAAAATGTCAAGAGTAAAGTGCCCTTATTTTAAACAATGTATCGTTCTAAATGCTTAATCCCTATGTAAAAAAGTTATTTTAGCAGGAATATGTTATTGAAAAAAATTAGAAAAATTTATTTTAGCCGTAAATCGAAAATAATGGGGACACCGGAGCTGTTCGAAGCGCCGAGCGCGCCGCGTACGCCCGAATATTTTCAAAGTCCCAACGTACCGATCAAGAGTAAAGTACCATTTTCCTACATTAGATTTCGTTCTAAATGCTTAATCCCTATGTAAAAACGTTAGTTAAGCAAGAATATCGTATTTTTAAAAAAATCTAATGATAGGATTTTCCAGAAAATTGAAAAAACCGAAAAATGTCAAGAGTAAAGTGCCATTTTCTGACATTAGATTTCGTTCTAAATGCTTAATCCCTATGTAGAAACGTTAGTTAAGCAAGAATATCGTATTTTTAAAAAAATCTAATGATAGGATTTTTCAGAAAATTGAAAAAACCGTAAAATGTCAAGAGTAAAGTGCCCTTACTTTAAACAATGTATCGTTCTAAATGCTTAATCCCTATGTAAAAAAGTTATTTAAGCAGGAATATGTTATTGAAAAAAATTAGAAAAATTTATTTTAGCCGTAAATCGAAAATAATGGATCGAGCGAATCGGTCGATTGCGCCGAGACGCGCTATGATGCAACAGACGAGCGATTGGAACGCCCGAATATTTTCAAAGTCCCAACGTACCGATCAAGAGTAAAGTACCATTTTCCTACATTAGATTTCGTTCTAAATGCTTAATCCCTATGTAAAAACGTTAGTTAAGCAAGAATATCGTATTTTTAAAAAAATCTAATGATAGGATTTTCCAGAAAATTGAAAAAACCGAAAAATGTCAAGAGTAAAGTGCCATTTTCTGACATTAGATTTCGTTCTAAATGCTTAATCCCTATGTAGAAACGTTAGTTAAGCAAGAATATCGTACTTTTAAAAAAATCTAATGATAGGATTTTTCAGAAAATTGAAAAAACCGTAAAATGTCAAGAGTAAAGTGCCCTTACTTTAAACAATGTATCGTTCTAAATGCTTAATCCCTATGTAAAAAAGTTATTTAAGCAGGAATATGTTATTGAAAAAAATTAGAAAAATTTATTTTAGCCGTAAATCGAAAATAATGGATCGAGCGAATCGGTCGATTGCGCCGAGACGCGCTATGATGCAACAGACGAGCGATTGGAACGCCCGAATATTTTCAAAGTCCCAACGTACCGATCAAGAGTAAAGTACCATTTTCCTACATTAGATTTCGTTCTAAATGCTTAATCCCTATGTAAAAACGTTAGTTAAGCAAGAATATCGTATTTTTAAAAAAATCTAATGATAGGATTTTCCAGAAAATTGAAAAAACCGAAAAATGTCAAGAGTAAAGTGCCATTTTCTGACATTAGATTTCGTTCTAAATGCTTAATCCCTATGTAGAAACGTTAGTTAAGCAAGAATATCGTATTTTTAAAAAAATCTAATGATAGGATTTTTCAGAAAATTGAAAAAACCGTAAAATGTCAAGAGTAAAGTGCCCTTATTTTAAACAATGTATCGTTCTAAATGCTTAATCCCTATGTAAAAAAGTTATTTTAGCAGGAATATGTTATTGAAAAAAATTAGAAAAATTTATTTTAGCCGTAAATCGAAAATAATGGGGACACCGGAGCTGTTCGAAGCGCCGAGCGCGCCGCGTACGCCCGAATATTTTCAAAGTCCCAACGTACCGATCAAGAGTAAAGTACCATTTTCCTACATTAGATTTCGTTCTAAATGCTTAATCCCTATGTAAAAACGTTAGTTAAGCAAGAATATCGTATTTTTAAAAAAATCTAATGATAGGATTTTCCAGAAAATTGAAAAAACCGAAAAATGTCAAGAGTAAAGTGCCATTTTCTGACATTAGATTTCGTTCTAAATGCTTAATCCCTATGTAGAAACGTTAGTTAAGCAAGAATATCGTATTTTTAAAAAAATCTAATGATAGGATTTTTCAGAAAATTGAAAAAACCGTAAAATGTCAAGAGTAAAGTGCCCTTATTTTAAACAATGTATCGTTCTAAATGCTTAATCCCTATGTAAAAAAGTTATTTAAGCAGGAATATGTTATTGAAAAAAATTAGAAAAATTTATTTTAGCCGTAAATCGAAAATAATGGATCGAGCGAATCGGTCGATTGCGCCGAGACGCGCTATGATGCAACAGACGAGCGATTGGAACGCCCGAATATTTTCAAAGTCCCAACGTACCGATCAAGAGTAAAGTACCATTTTCCTACATTAGATTTCGTTCTAAATGCTTAATCCCTATGTAAAAACGTTAGTTAAGCAAGAATATCGTATTTTTAAAAAAATCTAATGATAGGATTTTCCAGAAAATTGAAAAAACCGAAAAATGTCAAGAGTAAAGTGCCATTTTCTGACATTAGATTTCGTTCTAAATGCTTAATCCCTATGTAGAAACGTTAGTTAAGCAAGAATATCGTATTTTTAAAAAAATCTAATGATAGGATTTTTCAGAAAATTGAAAAAACCGTAAAATGTCAAGAGTAAAGTGCCCTTATTTTAAACAATGTATCGTTCTAAAT
Organism: Megalopta genalis; assembly: GCF_051020955.1. NCBI lineage: Eukaryota > Metazoa > Arthropoda > Insecta > Hymenoptera > Halictidae > Megalopta > Megalopta genalis. The sequence goes on along the minus strand of NW_027476210.1, from coordinate 212,001 downwards.
GCTTAATCCCTATGTAAAAAAGTTATTTAAGCAAGAATATGTTATTGAAAAAAATTAGAAAAATTTATTTTAGCCGTAAATCGAAAATAATGGGGACACCGGAGCTGTTCAAAGCGCCGAGCGCGCCGCGTACGCCCGAATATTTTCAAAGTCCCAACGTACCGATCAAGAGTAAAGTACCATTTTCCTACATTAGATTTCGTTCTAAATGCTTAATCCCTATGTAGAAACGTCAGTTAAGCAAGAATATCGTATTTTTAAAAAAATCTAATGATAGGATTTTCCAGAAAATTGAAAAAACCGAAAAATGTCAAGAGTAAAGTGCCATTTTCTGACATTAGATTTCGTTCTAAATGCTTAATCCCTATGTAGAAACGTTAGTTAAGCAAGAATATCGTATTTTTAAAAAAATCTAATGATAGGATTTTTCAGAAAATTGAAAGAACCGTAAAATGTCAAGAGTAAAGTGCCCTTATTTTAAACATTATATCGTTCTAAATGCTTAATCCCTATGTAAAAAAGTTATCTAAGCAAGAATATGTTATTGAATAAAATGAGAAAAATTTATTTTAGCCGTAAATCGAAAATAATGGGTCGAGCGAATCGGTCGATTGCGCCGAGACGCGCTATGATGCAACAGACGAGCGATTGGAACGCCCGAATATTTTCAAAGTCCCACCGTACCGATCAAGAGTAAAGTACCATTTTCCTACATTAGATTTCGTTCTAAATGCTTAATCCCTATGTAGAAACGTTAGTTAAGCAAGAATATCGTATTTTTAAAAAAATCTAATGATAGGATTTTCCAGAAAATTGAAAAAACCGAAAAATGTCAAGAGTAAAGTGCCATTTTCTGACATTAGATTTCGTTCTAAATGCTTAATCCCTATGTAGAAACGTTAGTTAAGCAAGAATATCGTATTTTTAAAAAAATCTAATGATAGGATTTTTCAGAAAATTGAAAAAACCGTAAAATGTCAAGAGTAAAGTGCCCTTATTTTAAACAATGTATCGTTCTAAATGCTTAATCCCTATGTAAAAAAGTTATTTAAGCAGGAATATGTTATTGAAAAAAATTAGAAAAATTTATTTTAGCCGTAAATCGAAAATAATGGATCGAGCGAATCGGTCGATTGCGCCGAGACGCGCTATGATGCAACAGACGAGCGATTGGAACGCCCGAATATTTTCAAAGTCCCAACGTACCGATCAAGAGTAAAGTACCATTTTCCTACATTAGATTTCGTTCTAAATGCTTAATCCCTATGTAAAAACGTTAGTTAAGCAAGAATATCGTATTTTTAAAAAAATCTAATGATAGGATTTTCCAGAAAATTGAAAAAACCGAAAAATGTCAAGAGTAAAGTGCCATTTTCTGACATTAGATTTCGTTCTAAATGCTTAATCCCTATGTAGAAACGTTAGTTAAGCAAGAATATCGTATTTTTAAAAAAATCTAATGATAGGATTTTCCAGAAAATTGAAAAAACCGAAAAATGTCAAGAGTAAAGTGCCATTTTCTGACATTAGATTTCGTTCTAAATGCTTAATCCCTATGTAGAAACGTTAGTTAAGCAAGAATATCGTATTTTTAAAAAAATCTAATGATAGGATTTTCCAGAAAATTGAAAAAACCGAAAAATGTCAAGAGTAAAGTGCCATTTTCTGACATTAGATTTCGTTCTAAATGCTTAATCCCTATGTAGAAACGTTAGATAAGCAAGAATATCGTATTTTTAAAAAAATGTAATGATAGGATTTTTCAGAAAATTGAAAAAACCGTAAAATGTCAAGAGTAAAGTGCCCTTATTTTAAACAATGTATCGTTCTAAATGCTTAATCCCTATGTAAAAAAGTTATTTAAGCAAGAATATGTTATTGAATAAAATGAGAAAAATTTATTTTAGCCGTAAATCGAAAATAATGGGTCGAGCGAATCGGTCGATTGCGCCGAGACGCGCTATGATGCAACAGACGAGCGATTGGAACGCCCGAATATTTTCAAAGTCCCAACGTACCGATCAAGAGTAAAGTACCATTTTCCTACATTAGATTTCGTTCTAAATGCTTAATCCCTATGTAGAAACGTTAGTTAAGCAAGAATATCGTATTTTTAAAAAAATCTAATGATAGGATTTTCCAGAAAATTGAAAAAACCGAAAAATGTCAAGAGTAAAGTGCCATTTTCTGACATTAGATTTCGTTCTAAATGCTTAATCCCTATGTAGAAACGTTAGTTAAGCAAGAATATCGTATTTTTAAAAAAATCTAATGATAGGATTTTTCAGAAAATTGAAAAAACCGTAAAATGTCAAGAGTAAAGTGCCCTTATTTTAAACATTATATCGTTCTAAATGCTTAATCCCTATGTAAAAAAGTTATCTAAGCAAGAATATGTTATTGAATAAAATGAGAAAAATTTATTTTAGCCGTAAATCGAAAATAATGGGTCGAGCGAATCGGTCGATTGCGCCGAGACGCGCTATGATGCAACAGACGAGCGATTGGAACGCCCGAATATTTTCAAAGTCCCAACGTACCGATCAAGAGTAAAGTACCATTTTCCTACATTAGATTTCGTTCTAAATGCTTAATCCCTATGTAGAAACGTCAGTTAAGCAAGAATATCGTATTTTTAAAAAAATCTAATGATAGGATTTTCCAGAAAATTGAAAAAACCGAAAAATGTCAAGAGTAAAGTGCCATTTTCTGACATTAGATTTCGTTCTAAATGCTTAATCCCTATGTAGAAACGTTAGATAAGCAAGAATATCGTATTTTTAAAAAAATCTAATGATAGGATTTTTCAGAAAATTGAAAAAACCGTAAAATGTCAAGAGTAAAGTGCCCTTATTTTAAACAATGTATCGTTCTAAATGCTTAATCCCTATGTAAAAAAGTTATTTAAGCAAGAATATGTTATTGAAAAAAATTAGAAAAATTTATTTTAGCCGTAAATCGAAAATAATGGGTCGAGCGAATCGGTCGATTGCGCCGAGACGCGCTATGATGCAACAGACGAGCGATTGGAACGCCCGAATATTTTCAAAGTCCCACCGTACCGATCAAGAGTAAAGTACCATTTTCCTACATTAGATTTCGTTCTAAATGCTTAATCCCTATGTAGAAACGTTAGTTAAGCAAGAATATCGTATTTTTAAAAAAATCTAATGATAGGATTTTCCAGAAAATTGAAAAAACCGAAAAATGTCAAGAGTAAAGTGCCATTTTCTGACATTAGATTTCGTTCTAAATGCTTAATCCCTATGTAGAAACGTTAGTTAAGCAAGAATATCGTATTTTTAAAAAAATCTAATGATAGGATTTTTCAGAAAATTGAAAAAACCGTAAAATGTCAAGAGTAAAGTGCCCTTATTTTAAACATTATATCGTTCTAAATGCTTAATCCCTATGTAAAAAAGTTATCTAAGCAAGAATATGTTATTGAATAAAATGAGAAAAATTTATTTTAGCCGTAAATCGAAAATAATGGGTCGAGCGAATCGGTCGATTGCGCCGAGACGCGCTATGATGCAACAGACGAGCGATTGGAACGCCCGAATATTTTCAAAGTCCCACCGTACCGATCAAGAGTAAAGTACCATTTTCCTACATTAGATTTCGTTCTAAATGCTTAATCCCTATGTAGAAACGTTAGTTAAGCAAGAATATCGTATTTTTAAAAAAATCTAATGATAGGATTTTCCAGAAAATTGAAAAAACCGAAAAATGTCAAGAGTAAAGTGCCATTTTCTGACATTAGATTTCGTTCTAAATGCTTAATCCCTATGTAGAAACGTTAGTTAAGCAAGAATATCGTATTTTTAAAAAAATCTAATGATAGGATTTTTCAGAAAATTGAAAAAACCGTAAAATGTCAAGAGTAAAGTGCCCTTATTTTAAACATTATATCGTTCTAAATGCTTAATCCCTATGTAAAAAAGTTATTTTAGCAGGAATATGTTATTGAAAAAAATTAGAAAAATTTATTTTAGCCGTAAATCGAAAATAATGGGGACACCGGAGCTGTTCAAAGCGCCGAGCGCGCCGCGTACGCCCGAATATTTTCCAAGTCCCAACGTACCGATCAAGAGTAAAGTACCATTTTCCTACATTAGATTTCGTTCTAAATGCTTAATCCCTATGTAGAAACGTCAGTTAAGCAAGAATATCGTATTTTTAAAAAAATCTAATGATAGGATTTTCCAGAAAATTGAAAAAACCGAAAAATGTCAAGAGTAAAGTGCCATTTTCTGACATTAGATTTCGTTCTAAATGCTTAATCCCTATGTAGAAACGTTAGATAAGCAAGAATATCGTATTTTTAAAAAAATCTAATGATAGGATTTTTCAGAAAATTGAAAAAACCGTAAAATGTCAAGAGTAAAGTGCCCTTATTTTAAACAATGTATCGTTCTAAATGCTTAATCCCTATGTAAAAAAGTTATTTAAGCAAGAATATGTTATTGAAAAAAATTAGAAAAATTTATTTTAGCCGTAAATCGAAAATAATGGGTCGAGCGAATCGGTCGATTGCGCCGAGACGCGCTATGATGCAACAGACGAGCGATTGGAACGCCCGAATATTTTCAAAGTCCCACCGTACCGATCAAGAGTAAAGTACCATTTTCCTACATTAGATTTCGTTCTAAATGCTTAATCCCTATGTAGAAACGTTAGTTAAGCAAGAATATCGTATTTTTAAAAAAATCTAATGATAGGATTTTCCAGAAAATTGAAAAAACCGAAAAATGTCAAGAGTAAAGTGCCATTTTCTGACATTAGATTTCGTTCTAAATGCTTAATCCCTATGTAGAAACGTTAGTTAAGCAAGAATATCGTATTTTTAAAAAAATCTAATGATAGGATTTTTCAGAAAATTGAAAAAACCGTAAAATGTCAAGAGTAAAGTGCCCTTATTTTAAACATTATATCGTTCTAAATGCTTAATCCCTATGTAAAAAAGTTATCTAAGCAAGAATATGTTATTGAATAAAATGAGAAAAATTTATTTTAGCCGTAAATCGAAAATAATGGGTCGAGCGAATCGGTCGATTGCGCCGAGACGCGCTATGATGCAACAGACGAGCGATTGGAACGCCCGAATATTTTCAAAGTCCCACCGTACCGATCAAGAGTAAAGTACCATTTTCCTACATTAGATTTCGTTCTAAATGCTTAATCCCTATGTAGAAACGTTAGTTAAGCAAGAATATCGTATTTTTAAAAAAATCTAATGATAGGATTTTCCAGAAAATTGAAAAAACCGAAAAATGTCAAGAGTAAAGTGCCATTTTCTGACATTAGATTTCGTTCTAAATGCTTAATCCCTATGTAGAAACGTTAGTTAAGCAAGAATATCGTATTTTTAAAAAAATCTAATGATAGGATTTTTCAGAAAATTGAAAAAACCGTAAAATGTCAAGAGTAAAGTGCCCTTATTTTAAACATTATATCGTTCTAAATGCTTAATCCCTATGTAAAAAAGTTATTTAAGCAAGAATATGTTATTGAAAAAAATTAGAAAAATTTATTTTAGCCGTAAATCGAAAATAATGGGGACACCGGAGCTGTTCAAAGCGCCGAGCGCGCCGCGTACGCCCGAATATTTTCCAAGTCCCAACGTACCGATCAAGAGTAAAGTACCATTTTCCTACATTAGATTTCGTTCTAAATGCTTAATCCCTATGTAGAAACGTCAGTTAAGCAAGAATATCGTATTTTTAAAAAAATCTAATGATAGGATTTTCCAGAAAATTGAAAAAACCGAAAAATGTCAAGAGTAAAGTGCCATTTTCTGACATTAGATTTCGTTCTAAATGCTTAATCCCTATGTAGAAACGTTAGATAAGCAAGAATATCGTATTTTTAAAAAAATCTAATGATAGGATTTTTCAGAAAATTGAAAAAACCGTAAAATGTCAAGAGTAAAGTGCCCTTATTTTAAACAATGTATCGTTCTAAATGCTTAATCCCTATGTAAAAAAGTTATTTAAGCAAGAATATGTTATTGAAAAAAATTAGAAAAATTTATTTTAGCCGTAAATCGAAAATAATGGGTCGAGCGAATCGGTCGATTGCGCCGAGACGCGCTATGATGCAACAGACGAGCGATTGGAACGCCCGAATATTTTCAAAGTCCCACCGTACCGATCAAGAGTAAAGTACCATTTTCCTACATTAGATTTCGTTCTAAATGCTTAATCCCTATGTAGAAACGTTAGTTAAGCAAGAATATCGTATTTTTAAAAAAATCTAATGATAGGATTTTCCAGAAAATTGAAAAAACCGAAAAATGTCAAGAGTAAAGTGCCATTTTCTGAAATTAGATTTCGTTCTAAGTGCTTAATCCCTATGTAGAAACGTTAGTTAAGCAAGAATATCGTATTTTTAAAAAAATCTAATGATAGGATTTTTCAGAAAATTGAAAAAACCGTAAAATGTCAAGAGTAAAGTGCCCTTATTTTAAACATTATATCGTTCTAAATGCTTAATCCCTATGTAAAAAAGTTATCTAAGCAAGAATATGTTATTGAATAAAATGAGAAAAATTTATTTTAGCCGTAAATCGAAAATAATGGGTCGAGCGAATCGGTCGATTGCGCCGAGACGCGCTATGATGCAACAGACGAGCGATTGGAACGCCCGAATATTTTCAAAGTCCCACCGTACCGATCAAGAGTAAAGTACCATTTTCCTACATTAGATTTCGTTCTAAATGCTTAATCCCTATGTAGAAACGTTAGTTAAGCAAGAATATCGTATTTTTAAAAAAATCTAATGATAGGATTTTCCAGAAAATTGAAAAAACCGAAAAATGTCAAGAGTAAAGTGCCATTTTCTGACATTAGATTTCGTTCTAAATGCTTAATCCCTATGTAGAAACGTTAGTTAAGCAAGAATATCGTATTTTTAAAAAAATCTAATGATAGGATTTTTCAGAAAATTGAAAAAACCGTAAAATGTCAAGAGTAAAGTGCCCTTATTTTAAACATTATATCGTTCTAAATGCTTAATCCCTATGTAAAAAAGTTATTTAAGCAAGAATATGTTATTGAAAAAAATTAGAAAAATTTATTTTAGCCGTAAATCGAAAATAATGGGGACACCGGAGCTGTTCAAAGCGCCGAGCGCGCCGCGTACGCCCGAATATTTTCCAAGTCCCAACGTACCGATCAAGAGTAAAGTACCATTTTCCTACATTAGATTTCGTTCTAAATGCTTAATCCCTATGTAGAAACGTCAGTTAAGCAAGAATATCGTATTTTTAAAAAAATCTAATGATAGGATTTTCCAGAAAATTGAAAAAACCGAAAAATGTCAAGAGTAAAGTGCCATTTTCTGACATTAGATTTCGTTCTAAATGCTTAATCCCTATGTAGAAACGTTAGATAAGCAAGAATATCGTATTTTTAAAAAAATCTAATGATAGGATTTTTCAGAAAATTGAAAAAACCGTAAAATGTCAAGAGTAAAGTGCCCTTATTTTAAACAATGTATCGTTCTAAATGCTTAATCCCTATGTAAAAAAGTTATTTAAGCAAGAATATGTTATTGAAAAAAATTAGAAAAATTTATTTTAGCCGTAAATCGAAAATAATGGGTCGAGCGAATCGGTCGATTGCGCCGAGACGCGCTATGATGCAACAGACGAGCGATTGGAACGCCCGAATATTTTCAAAGTCCCACCGTACCGATCAAGAGTAAAGTACCATTTTCCTACATTAGATTTCGTTCTAAATGCTTAATCCCTATGTAGAAACGTTAGTTAAGCAAGAATATCGTATTTTTAAAAAAATCTAATGATAGGATTTTCCAGAAAATTGAAAAAACCGAAAAATGTCAAGAGTAAAGTGCCATTTTCTGAAATTAGATTTCGTTCTAAGTGCTTAATCCCTATGTAGAAACGTTAGTTAAGCAAGAATATCGTATTTTTAAAAAAATCTAATGATAGGATTTTTCAGAAAATTGAAAAAACCGTAAAATGTCAAGAGTAAAGTGCCCTTATTTTAAACATTATATCGTTCTAAATGCTTAATCCCTATGTAAAAAAGTTATCTAAGCAAGAATATGTTATTGAATAAAATGAGAAAAATTTATTTTAGCCGTAAATCGAAAATAATGGGTCGAGCGAATCGGTCGATTGCGCCGAGACGCGCTATGATGCAACAGACGAGCGATTGGAACGCCCGAATATTTTCAAAGTCCCACCGTACCGATCAAGAGTAAAGTACCATTTTCCTACATTAGATTTCGTTCTAAATGCTTAATCCCTATGTAGAAACGTTAGTTAAGCAAGAATATCGTATTTTTAAAAAAATCTAATGATAGGATTTTCCAGAAAATTGAAAAAACCGAAAAATGTCAAGAGTAAAGTGCCATTTTCTGACATTAGATTTCGTTCTAAATGCTTAATCCCTATGTAGAAACGTTAGTTAAGCAAGAATATCGTATTTTTAAAAAAATCTAATGATAGGATTTTTCAGAAAATTGAAAAAACCGTAAAATGTCAAGAGTAAAGTGCCCTTATTTTAAACATTATATCGTTCTAAATGCTTAATCCCTATGTAAAAAAGTTATCTAAGCAAGAATATGTTATTGAAAAAAATTAGAAAAATTTATTTTAGCCGTAAATCGAAAATAATGGGGACACCGGAGCTGTTCAAAGCGCCGAGCGCGCCGCGTACGCCCGAATATTTTCCAAGTCCCAACGTACCGATCAAGAGTAAAGTACCATTTTCCTACATTAGATTTCGTTCTAAATGCTTAATCCCTATGTAGAAACGTCAGTTAAGCAAGAATATCGTATTTTTAAAAAAATCTAATGATAGGATTTTCCAGAAAATTGAAAAAACCGAAAAATGTCAAGAGTAAAGTGCCATTTTCTGACATTAGATTTCGTTCTAAATGCTTAATCCCTATGTAGAAACGTTAGATAAGCAAGAATATCGTATTTTTAAAAAAATCTAATGATAGGATTTTTCAGAAAATTGAAAAAACCGTAAAATGTCAAGAGTAAAGTGCCCTTATTTTAAACAATGTATCGTTCTAAATGCTTAATCCCTATGTAGAAACGTTAGTTAAGCAAGAATATCGTATTTTTAAAAAAATCTAATGATAGGATTTTCCAGAAAATTGAAAAAACCGAAAAATGTCAAGAGTAAAGTGCCATTTTCTGACATTAGATTTCGTTCTAAATGCTTAATCCCTATGTAGAAACGTTAGTTAAGCAAGAATATCGTATTTTTAAAAAAATCTAATGATAGGATTTTTCAGAAAATTGAAAAAACCGTAAAATGTCAAGAGTAAAGTGCCCTTATTTTAAACATTATATCGTTCTAAATGCTTAATCCCTATGTAAAAAAGTTATCTAAGCAAGAATATGTTATTGAATAAAATGAGAAAAATTTATTTTAGCCGTAAATCGAAAATAATGGGTCGAGCGAATCGGTCGATTGCGCCGAGACGCGCTATGATGCAACAGACGAGCGATTGGAACGCCCGAATATTTTCAAAGTCCCACCGTACCGATCAAGAGTAAAGTACCATTTTCCTACATTAGATTTCGTTCTAAATGCTTAATCCCTATGTAGAAACGTTAGTTAAGCAAGAATATCGTATTTTTAAAAAAATCTAATGATAGGATTTTCCAGAAAATTGAAAAAACCGAAAAATGTCAAGAGTAAAGTGCCATTTTCTGACATTAGATTTCGTTCTAAATGCTTAATCCCTATGTAGAAACGTTAGTTAAGCAAGAATATCGTATTTTTAAAAAAATCTAATGATAGGATTTTTCAGAAAATTGAAAAAACCGTAAAATGTCAAGAGTAAAGTGCCCTTATTTTAAACAATGTATCGTTCTAAATGCTTAATCCCTATGTAAAAAAGTTATTTTAGCAGGAATATGTTATTGAAAAAAATTAGAAAAATTTATTTTAGCCGTAAATCGAAAATAATGGGGACACCGGAGCTGTTCGAAGCGCCGAGCGCGCCGCGTACGCCCGAATATTTTCAAAGTCCCAACGTACCGATCAAGAGTAAAGTACCATTTTCCTACATTAGATTTCGTTCTAAATGCTTAATCCCTATGTAAAAACGTTAGTTAAGCAAGAATATCGTATTTTTAAAAAAATCTAATGATAGGATTTTCCAGAAAATTGAAAAAACCGAAAAATGTCAAGAGTAAAGTGCCATTTTCTGACATTAGATTTCGTTCTAAATGCTTAATCCCTATGTAGAAACGTTAGTTAAGCAAGAATATCGTATTTTTAAAAAAATCTAATGATAGGATTTTTCAGAAAATTGAAAAAACCGTAAAATGTCAAGAGTAAAGTGCCCTTACTTTAAACAATGTATCGTTCTAAATGCTTAATCCCTATGTAAAAAAGTTATTTAAGCAGGAATATGTTATTGAAAAAAATTAGAAAAATTTATTTTAGCCGTAAATCGAAAATAATGGATCGAGCGAATCGGTCGATTGCGCCGAGACGCGCTATGATGCAACAGACGAGCGATTGGAACGCCCGAATATTTTCAAAGTCCCAACGTACCGATCAAGAGTAAAGTACCATTTTCCTACATTAGATTTCGTTCTAAATGCTTAATCCCTATGTAAAAACGTTAGTTAAGCAAGAATATCGTATTTTTAAAAAAATCTAATGATAGGATTTTCCAGAAAATTGAAAAAACCGAAAAATGTCAAGAGTAAAGTGCCATTTTCTGACATTAGATTTCGTTCTAAATGCTTAATCCCTATGTAGAAACGTTAGTTAAGCAAGAATATCGTACTTTTAAAAAAATCTAATGATAGGATTTTTCAGAAAATTGAAAAAACCGTAAAATGTCAAGAGTAAAGTGCCCTTACTTTAAACAATGTATCGTTCTAAATGCTTAATCCCTATGTAAAAAAGTTATTTAAGCAGGAATATGTTATTGAAAAAAATTAGAAAAATTTATTTTAGCCGTAAATCGAAAATAATGGATCGAGCGAATCGGTCGATTGCGCCGAGACGCGCTATGATGCAACAGACGAGCGATTGGAACGCCCGAATATTTTCAAAGTCCCAACGTACCGATCAAGAGTAAAGTACCATTTTCCTACATTAGATTTCGTTCTAAATGCTTAATCCCTATGTAAAAACGTTAGTTAAGCAAGAATATCGTATTTTTAAAAAAATCTAATGATAGGATTTTCCAGAAAATTGAAAAAACCGAAAAATGTCAAGAGTAAAGTGCCATTTTCTGACATTAGATTTCGTTCTAAATGCTTAATCCCTATGTAGAAACGTTAGTTAAGCAAGAATATCGTATTTTTAAAAAAATCTAATGATAGGATTTTTCAGAAAATTGAAAAAACCGTAAAATGTCAAGAGTAAAGTGCCCTTATTTTAAACATTATATCGTTCTAAATGCTTAATCCCTATGTAAAAAAGTTATCTAAGCAAGAATATGTTATTGAATAAAATGAGAAAAATTTATTTTAGCCGTAAATCGAAAATAATGGGTCGAGCGAATCGGTCGATTGCGCCGAGACGCGCTATGATGCAACAGACGAGCGATTGGAACGCCCGAATATTTTCAAAGTCCCACCGTACCGATCAAGAGTAAAGTACCATTTTCCTACATTAGATTTCGTTCTAAATGCTTAATCCCTATGTAGAAACGTTAGTTAAGCAAGAATATCGTATTTTTAAAAAAATCTAATGATAGGATTTTCCAGAAAATTGAAAAAACCGAAAAATGTCAAGAGTAAAGTGCCATTTTCTGACATTAGATTTCGTTCTAAATGCTTAATCCCTATGTAGAAACGTTAGTTAAGCAAGAATATCGTATTTTTAAAAAAATCTAATGATAGGATTTTTCAGAAAATTGAAAAAACCGTAAAATGTCAAGAGTAAAGTGCCCTTATTTTAAACATTATATCGTTCTAAATGCTTAATCCCTATGTAAAAAAGTTATCTAAGCAAGAATATGTTATTGAAAAAAATTAGAAAAATTTATTTTAGCCGTAAATCGAAAATAATGGGGACACCGGAGCTGTTCAAAGCGCCGAGCGCGCCGCGTACGCCCGAATATTTTCCAAGTCCCAACGTACCGATCAAGAGTAAAGTACCATTTTCCTACATTAGATTTCGTTCTAAATGCTTAATCCCTATGTAGAAACGTCAGTTAAGCAAGAATATCGTATTTTTAAAAAAATCTAATGATAGGATTTTCCAGAAAATTGAAAAAACCGAAAAATGTCAAGAGTAAAGTGCCATTTTCTGACATTAGATTTCGTTCTAAATGCTTAATCCCTATGTAGAAACGTTAGATAAGCAAGAATATCGTATTTTTAAAAAAATCTAATGATAGGATTTTTCAGAAAATTGAAAAAACCGTAAAATGTCAAGAGTAAAGTGCCCTTATTTTAAACAATGTATCGTTCTAAATGCTTAATCCCTATGTAGAAACGTTAGTTAAGCAAGAATATCGTATTTTTAAAAAAATCTAATGATAGGATTTTCCAGAAAATTGAAAAAACCGAAAAATGTCAAGAGTAAAGTGCCATTTTCTGACATTAGATTTCGTTCTAAATGCTTAATCCCTATGTAGAAACGTTAGTTAAGCAAGAATATCGTATTTTTAAAAAAATCTAATGATAGGATTTTTCAGAAAATTGAAAAAACCGTAAAATGTCAAGAGTAAAGTGCCCTTATTTTAAACATTATATCGTTCTAAATGCTTAATCCCTATGTAAAAAAGTTATCTAAGCAAGAATATGTTATTGAATAAAATGAGAAAAATTTATTTTAGCCGTAAATCGAAAATAATGGGTCGAGCGAATCGGTCGATTGCGCCGAGACGCGCTATGATGCAACAGACGAGCGATTGGAACGCCCGAATATTTTCAAAGTCCCACCGTACCGATCAAGAGTAAAGTACCATTTTCCTACATTAGATTTCGTTCTAAATGCTTAATCCCTATGTAGAAACGTTAGTTAAGCAAGAATATCGTATTTTTAAAAAAATCTAATGATAGGATTTTCCAGAAAATTGAAAAAACCGAAAAATGTCAAGAGTAAAGTGCCATTTTCTGACATTAGATTTCGTTCTAAATGCTTAATCCCTATGTAGAAACGTTAGTTAAGCAAGAATATCGTATTTTTAAAAAAATCTAATGATAGGATTTTTCAGAAAATTGAAAAAACCGTAAAATGTCAAGAGTAAAGTGCCCTTATTTTAAACAATGTATCGTTCTAAATGCTTAATCCCTATGTAAAAAAGTTATTTTAGCAGGAATATGTTATTGAAAAAAATTAGAAAAATTTATTTTAGCCGTAAATCGAAAATAATGGGGACACCGGAGCTGTTCGAAGCGCCGAGCGCGCCGCGTACGCCCGAATATTTTCAAAGTCCCAACGTACCGATCAAGAGTAAAGTACCATTTTCCTACATTAGATTTCGTTCTAAATGCTTAATCCCTATGTAAAAACGTTAGTTAAGCAAGAATATCGTATTTTTAAAAAAATCTAATGATAGGATTTTCCAGAAAATTGAAAAAACCGAAAAATGTCAAGAGTAAAGTGCCATTTTCTGACATTAGATTTCGTTCTAAATGCTTAATCCCTATGTAGAAACGTTAGTTAAGCAAGAATATCGTATTTTTAAAAAAATCTAATGATAGGATTTTTCAGAAAATTGAAAAAACCGTAAAATGTCAAGAGTAAAGTGCCCTTACTTTAAACAATGTATCGTTCTAAATGCTTAATCCCTATGTAAAAAAGTTATTTAAGCAGGAATATGTTATTGAAAAAAATTAGAAAAATTTATTTTAGCCGTAAATCGAAAATAATGGATCGAGCGAATCGGTCGATTGCGCCGAGACGCGCTATGATGCAACAGACGAGCGATTGGAACGCCCGAATATTTTCAAAGTCCCAACGTACCGATCAAGAGTAAAGTACCATTTTCCTACATTAGATTTCGTTCTAAATGCTTAATCCCTATGTAAAAACGTTAGTTAAGCAAGAATATCGTATTTTTAAAAAAATCTAATGATAGGATTTTCCAGAAAATTGAAAAAACCGAAAAATGTCAAGAGTAAAGTGCCATTTTCTGACATTAGATTTCGTTCTAAATGCTTAATCCCTATGTAGAAACGTTAGTTAAGCAAGAATATCGTACTTTTAAAAAAATCTAATGATAGGATTTTTCAGAAAATTGAAAAAACCGTAAAATGTCAAGAGTAAAGTGCCCTTACTTTAAACAATGTATCGTTCTAAATGCTTAATCCCTATGTAAAAAAGTTATTTAAGCAGGAATATGTTATTGAAAAAAATTAGAAAAATTTATTTTAGCCGTAAATCGAAAATAATGGATCGAGCGAATCGGTCGATTGCGCCGAGACGCGCTATGATGCAACAGACGAGCGATTGGAACGCCCGAATATTTTCAAAGTCCCAACGTACCGATCAAGAGTAAAGTACCATTTTCCTACATTAGATTTCGTTCTAAATGCTTAATCCCTATGTAAAAACGTTAGTTAAGCAAGAATATCGTATTTTTAAAAAAATCTAATGATAGGATTTTCCAGAAAATTGAAAAAACCGAAAAATGTCAAGAGTAAAGTGCCATTTTCTGACATTAGATTTCGTTCTAAATGCTTAATCCCTATGTAGAAACGTTAGTTAAGCAAGAATATCGTATTTTTAAAAAAATCTAATGATAGGATTTTTCAGAAAATTGAAAAAACCGTAAAATGTCAAGAGTAAAGTGCCCTTATTTTAAACAATGTATCGTTCTAAATGCTTAATCCCTATGTAAAAAAGTTATTTTAGCAGGAATATGTTATTGAAAAAAATTAGAAAAATTTATTTTAGCCGTAAATCGAAAATAATGGGGACACCGGAGCTGTTCGAAGCGCCGAGCGCGCCGCGTACGCCCGAATATTTTCAAAGTCCCAACGTACCGATCAAGAGTAAAGTACCATTTTCCTACATTAGATTTCGTTCTAAATGCTTAATCCCTATGTAAAAACGTTAGTTAAGCAAGAATATCGTATTTTTAAAAAAATCTAATGATAGGATTTTCCAGAAAATTGAAAAAACCGAAAAATGTCAAGAGTAAAGTGCCATTTTCTGACATTAGATTTCGTTCTAAATGCTTAATCCCTATGTAGAAACGTTAGTTAAGCAAGAATATCGTATTTTTAAAAAAATCTAATGATAGGATTTTTCAGAAAATTGAAAAAACCGTAAAATGTCAAGAGTAAAGTGCCCTTATTTTAAACAATGTATCGTTCTAAATGCTTAATCCCTATGTAAAAAAGTTATTTTAGCAGGAATATGTTATTGAAAAAAATTAGAAAAATTTATTTTAGCCGTAAATCGAAAATAATGGATCGAGCGAATCGGTCGATTGCGCCGAGACGCGCTATGATGCAACAGACGAGCGATTGGAACGCCCGAATATTTTCAAAGTCCCACCGTACCGATCAAGAGTAAAGTACCATTTTCCTACATTAGATTTCGTTCTAAATGCTTAATCCCTATGTAAAAACGTTAGTTAAGCAAGAATATCGTATTTTTAAAAAAATCTAATGATAGGATTTTCCAGAAAATTGAAAAAACCGAAAAATGTCAAGAGTAAAGTGCCATTTTCTGACATTAGATTTCGTTCTAAATGCTTAATCCCTATGTAGAAACGTTAGTTAAGCAAGAATATCGTATTTTTAAAAAAATCTAATGATAGGATTTTTCAGAAAATTGAAAAAACCGTAAAATGTCAAGAGTAAAGTGCCCTTATTTTAAACAATGTATCGTTCTAAATGCTTAATCCCTATGTAAAAAAGTTATTTAAGCAAGAATATGTTATTGAAAAAAATTAGAAAAATTTATTTTAGCCGTAAATCGAAAATAATGGGGACACCGGAGCTGTTCAAAGCGCCGAGCGCGCCGCGTACGCCCGAATATTTTCAAAGTCCCAACGTACCGATCAAGAGTAAAGTACCATTTTCCTACATTAGATTTCGTTCTAAATGCTTAATCCCTATGTAGAAACGTCAGTTAAGCAAGAATATCGTATTTTTAAAAAAATCTAATGATAGGATTTTCCAGAAAATTGAAAAAACCGAAAAATGTCAAGAGTAAAGTGCCATTTTCTGACATTAGATTTCGTTCTAAATGCTTAATCCCTATGTAGAAACGTTAGTTAAGCAAGAATATCGTATTTTTAAAAAAATCTAATGATAGGATTTTTCAGAAAATTGAAAGAACCGTAAAATGTCAAGAGTAAAGTGCCCTTATTTTAAACATTATATCGTTCTAAATGCTTAATCCCTATGTAAAAAAGTTATCTAAGCAAGAATATGTTATTGAATAAAATGAGAAAAATTTATTTTAGCCGTAAATCGAAAATAATGGGTCGAGCGAATCGGTCGATTGCGCCGAGACGCGCTATGATGCAACAGACGAGCGATTGGAACGCCCGAATATTTTCAAAGTCCCACCGTACCGATCAAGAGTAAAGTACCATTTTCCTACATTAGATTTCGTTCTAAATGCTTAATCCCTATGTAGAAACGTTAGTTAAGCAAGAATATCGTATTTTTAAAAAAATCTAATGATAGGATTTTCCAGAAAATTGAAAAAACCGAAAAATGTCAAGAGTAAAGTGCCATTTTCTGACATTAGATTTCGTTCTAAATGCTTAATCCCTATGTAGAAACGTTAGTTAAGCAAGAATATCGTATTTTTAAAAAAATCTAATGATAGGATTTTTCAGAAAATTGAAAAAACCGTAAAATGTCAAGAGTAAAGTGCCCTTATTTTAAACAATGTATCGTTCTAAATGCTTAATCCCTATGTAAAAAAGTTATTTAAGCAGGAATATGTTATTGAAAAAAATTAGAAAAATTTATTTTAGCCGTAAATCGAAAATAATGGATCGAGCGAATCGGTCGATTGCGCCGAGACGCGCTATGATGCAACAGACGAGCGATTGGAACGCCCGAATATTTTCAAAGTCCCAACGTACCGATCAAGAGTAAAGTACCATTTTCCTACATTAGATTTCGTTCTAAATGCTTAATCCCTATGTAAAAACGTTAGTTAAGCAAGAATATCGTATTTTTAAAAAAATCTAATGATAGGATTTTCCAGAAAATTGAAAAAACCGAAAAATGTCAAGAGTAAAGTGCCATTTTCTGACATTAGATTTCGTTCTAAATGCTTAATCCCTATGTAGAAACGTTAATTAAGCAAGAATATCGTATTTTTAAAAAAATCTAATGATAGGATTTTCCAGAAAATTGAAAAAACCGAAAAATGTCAAGAGTAAAGTGCCATTTTCTGACATTAGATTTCGTTCTAAATGCTTAATCCCTATGTAGAAACGTTAGTTAAGCAAGAATATCGTATTTTTAAAAAAATCTAATGATAGGATTTTCCAGAAAATTGAAAAAACCGAAAAATGTCAAGAGTAAAGTGCCATTTTCTGACATTAGATTTCGTTCTAAATGCTTAATCCCTATGTAGAAACGTTAGATAAGCAAGAATATCGTATTTTTAAAAAAATGTAATGATAGGATTTTTCAGAAAATTGAAAAAACCGTAAAATGTCAAGAGTAAAGTGCCCTTATTTTAAACAATGTATCGTTCTAAATGCTTAATCCCTATGTAAAAAAGTTATTTAAGCAAGAATATGTTATTGAATAAAATGAGAAAAATTTATTTTAGCCGTAAATCGAAAATAATGGGTCGAGCGAATCGGTCGATTGCGCCGAGACGCGCTATGATGCAACAGACGAGCGATTGGAACGCCCGAATATTTTCAAAGTCCCAACGTACCGATCAAGAGTAAAGTACCATTTTCCTACATTAGATTTCGTTCTAAATGCTTAATCCCTATGTAGAAACGTTAGTTAAGCAAGAATATCGTATTTTTAAAAAAATCTAATGATAGGATTTTCCAGAAAATTGAAAAAACCGAAAAATGTCAAGAGTAAAGTGCCATTTTCTGACATTAGATTTCGTTCTAAATGCTTAATCCCTATGTAGAAACGTTAGTTAAGCAAGAATATCGTATTTTTAAAAAAATCTAATGATAGGATTTTTCAGAAAATTGAAAAAACCGTAAAATGTCAAGAGTAAAGTGCCCTTATTTTAAACATTATATCGTTCTAAATGCTTAATCCCTATGTAAAAAAGTTATCTAAGCAAGAATATGTTATTGAATAAAATGAGAAAAATTTATTTTAGCCGTAAATCGAAAATAATGGGTCGAGCGAATCGGTCGATTGCGCCGAGACGCGCTATGATGCAACAGACGAGCGATTGGAACGCCCGAATATTTTCAAAGTCCCAACGTACCGATCAAGAGTAAAGTACCATTTTCCTACATTAGATTTCGTTCTAAATGCTTAATCCCTATGTAGAAACGTCAGTTAAGCAAGAATATCGTATTTTTAAAAAA
Organism: Megalopta genalis; assembly: GCF_051020955.1. NCBI lineage: Eukaryota > Metazoa > Arthropoda > Insecta > Hymenoptera > Halictidae > Megalopta > Megalopta genalis. Next base: position 193,548 of record NW_027476210.1, on the reverse strand, counting down.
ATCTAATGATAGGATTTTCCAGAAAATTGAAAAAACCGAAAAATGTCAAGAGTAAAGTGCCATTTTCTGACATTAGATTTCGTTCTAAATGCTTAATCCCTATGTAGAAACGTTAGATAAGCAAGAATATCGTATTTTTAAAAAAATCTAATGATAGGATTTTTCAGAAAATTGAAAAAACCGTAAAATGTCAAGAGTAAAGTGCCCTTATTTTAAACAATGTATCGTTCTAAATGCTTAATCCCTATGTAAAAAAGTTATTTAAGCAAGAATATGTTATTGAAAAAAATTAGAAAAATTTATTTTAGCCGTAAATCGAAAATAATGGGTCGAGCGAATCGGTCGATTGCGCCGAGACGCGCTATGATGCAACAGACGAGCGATTGGAACGCCCGAATATTTTCAAAGTCCCACCGTACCGATCAAGAGTAAAGTACCATTTTCCTACATTAGATTTCGTTCTAAATGCTTAATCCCTATGTAGAAACGTTAGTTAAGCAAGAATATCGTATTTTTAAAAAAATCTAATGATAGGATTTTCCAGAAAATTGAAAAAACCGAAAAATGTCAAGAGTAAAGTGCCATTTTCTGACATTAGATTTCGTTCTAAATGCTTAATCCCTATGTAGAAACGTTAGTTAAGCAAGAATATCGTATTTTTAAAAAAATCTAATGATAGGATTTTTCAGAAAATTGAAAAAACCGTAAAATGTCAAGAGTAAAGTGCCCTTATTTTAAACATTATATCGTTCTAAATGCTTAATCCCTATGTAAAAAAGTTATCTAAGCAAGAATATGTTATTGAATAAAATGAGAAAAATTTATTTTAGCCGTAAATCGAAAATAATGGGTCGAGCGAATCGGTCGATTGCGCCGAGACGCGCAATGATGCAACAGACGAGCGATTGGAACGCCCGAATATTTTCAAAGTCCCACCGTACCGATCAAGAGTAAAGTACCATTTTCCTACATTAGATTTCGTTCTAAATGCTTAATCCCTATGTAAAAACGTTAGTTAAGCAAGAATATCGTATTTTTAAAAAAATCTAATGATAGGATTTTCCAGAAAATTGAAAAAACCGAAAAATGTCAAGAGTAAAGTGCCATTTTCTGACATTAGATTTCGTTCTAAATGCTTAATCCCTATGTAGAAACGTTAGTTAAGCAAGAATATCGTATTTTTAAAAAAATCTAATGATAGGATTTTTCAGAAAATTGAAAAAACCGTAAAATGTCAAGAGTAAAGTGCCCTTACTTTAAACAATGTATCGTTCTAAATGCTTAATCCCTATGTAAAAAAGTTATTTAAGCAGGAATATGTTATTGAAAAAAATTAGAAAAATTTATTTTAGCCGTAAATCGAAAATAATGGATCGAGCGAATCGGTCGATTGCGCCGAGACGCGCTATGATGCAACAGACGAGCGATTGGAACGCCCGAATATTTTCAAAGTCCCAACGTACCGATCAAGAGTAAAGTACCATTTTCCTACATTAGATTTCGTTCTAAATGCTTAATCCCTATGTAAAAACGTTAGTTAAGCAAGAATATCGTATTTTTAAAAAAATCTAATGATAGGATTTTCCAGAAAATTGAAAAAACCGAAAAATGTCAAGAGTAAAGTGCCATTTTCTGACATTAGATTTCGTTCTAAATGCTTAATCCCTATGTAGAAACGTTAGTTAAGCAAGAATATCGTACTTTTAAAAAAATCTAATGATAGGATTTTTCAGAAAATTGAAAAAACCGTAAAATGTCAAGAGTAAAGTGCCCTTACTTTAAACAATGTATCGTTCTAAATGCTTAATCCCTATGTAAAAAAGTTATTTAAGCAGGAATATGTTATTGAAAAAAATTAGAAAAATTTATTTTAGCCGTAAATCGAAAATAATGGATCGAGCGAATCGGTCGATTGCGCCGAGACGCGCTATGATGCAACAGACGAGCGATTGGAACGCCCGAATATTTTCAAAGTCCCAACGTACCGATCAAGAGTAAAGTACCATTTTCCTACATTAGATTTCGTTCTAAATGCTTAATCCCTATGTAAAAACGTTAGTTAAGCAAGAATATCGTATTTTTAAAAAAATCTAATGATAGGATTTTCCAGAAAATTGAAAAAACCGAAAAATGTCAAGAGTAAAGTGCCATTTTCTGACATTAGATTTCGTTCTAAATGATTAATCCCTATGTAGAAACGTTAGTTAAGCAAGAATATCGTATTTTTAAAAAAATCTAATGATAGGATTTTTCAGAAAATTGAAAAAACCGTAAAATGTCAAGAGTAAAGTGCCCTTATTTTAAACAATGTATCGTTCTAAATGCTTAATCCCTATGTAAAAAAGTTATTTTAGCAGGAATATGTTATTGAAAAAAATTAGAAAAATTTATTTTAGCCGTAAATCGAAAATAATGGGGACACCGGAGCTGTTCGAAGCGCCGAGCGCGCCGCGTACGCCCGAATATTTTCAAAGTCCCAACGTACCGATCAAGAGTAAAGTACCATTTTCCTACATTAGATTTCGTTCTAAATGCTTAATCCCTATGTAAAAACGTTAGTTAAGCAAGAATATCGTATTTTTAAAAAAATCTAATGATAGGATTTTCCAGAAAATTGAAAAAACCGAAAAATGTCAAGAGTAAAGTGCCATTTTCTGACATTAGATTTCGTTCTAAATGCTTAATCCCTATGTAGAAACGTTAGTTAAGCAAGAATATCGTATTTTTAAAAAAATCTAATGATAGGATTTTTCAGAAAATTGAAAAAACCGTAAAATGTCAAGAGTAAAGTGCCCTTATTTTAAACAATGTATCGTTCTAAATGCTTAATCCCTATGTAAAAAAGTTATTTTAGCAGGAATATGTTATTGAAAAAAATTAGAAAAATTTATTTTAGCCGTAAATCGAAAATAATGGATCGAGCGAATCGGTCGATTGCGCCGAGACGCGCTATGATGCAACAGACGAGCGATTGGAACGCCCGAATATTTTCAAAGTCCCACCGTACCGATCAAGAGTAAAGTACCATTTTCCTACATTAGATTTCGTTCTAAATGCTTAATCCCTATGTAAAAACGTTAGTTAAGCAAGAATATCGTATTTTTAAAAAAATCTAATGATAGGATTTTCCAGAAAATTGAAAAAACCGAAAAATGTCAAGAGTAAAGTGCCATTTTCTGACATTAGATTTCGTTCTAAATGCTTAATCCCTATGTAGAAACGTTAGTTAAGCAAGAATATCGTATTTTTAAAAAAATCTAATGATAGGATTTTTCAGAAAATTGAAAAAACCGTAAAATGTCAAGAGTAAAGTGCCCTTATTTTAAACAATGTATCGTTCTAAATGCTTAATCCCTATGTAAAAAAGTTATTTAAGCAAGAATATGTTATTGAAAAAAATTAGAAAAATTTATTTTAGCCGTAAATCGAAAATAATGGGGACACCGGAGCTGTTCAAAGCGCCGAGCGCGCCGCGTACGCCCGAATATTTTCAAAGTCCCAACGTACCGATCAAGAGTAAAGTACCATTTTCCTACATTAGATTTCGTTCTAAATGCTTAATCCCTATGTAGAAACGTCAGTTAAGCAAGAATATCGTATTTTTAAAAAAATCTAATGATAGGATTTTCCAGAAAATTGAAAAAACCGAAAAATGTCAAGAGTAAAGTGCCATTTTCTGACATTAGATTTCGTTCTAAATGCTTAATCCCTATGTAGAAACGTTAGTTAAGCAAGAATATCGTATTTTTAAAAAAATCTAATGATAGGATTTTTCAGAAAATTGAAAAAACCGTAAAATGTCAAGAGTAAAGTGCCCTTATTTTAAACATTATATCGTTCTAAATGCTTAATCCCTATGTAAAAAAGTTATCTAAGCAAGAATATGTTATTGAATAAAATGAGAAAAATTTATTTTAGCCGTAAATCGAAAATAATGGGTCGAGCGAATCGGTCGATTGCGCCGAGACGCGCTATGATGCAACAGACGAGCGATTGGAACGCCCGAATATTTTCAAAGTCCCACCGTACCGATCAAGAGTAAAGTACCATTTTCCTACATTAGATTTCGTTCTAAATGCTTAATCCCTATGTAGAAACGTTAGTTAAGCAAGAATATCGTATTTTTAAAAAAATCTAATGATAGGATTTTCCAGAAAATTGAAAAAACCGAAAAATGTCAAGAGTAAAGTGCCATTTTCTGACATTAGATTTCGTTCTAAATGCTTAATCCCTATGTAGAAACGTTAGTTAAGCAAGAATATCGTATTTTTAAAAAAATCTAATGATAGGATTTTTCAGAAAATTGAAAAAACCGTAAAATGTCAAGAGTAAAGTGCCCTTATTTTAAACAATGTATCGTTCTAAATGCTTAATCCCTATGTAAAAAAGTTATTTAAGCAGGAATATGTTATTGAAAAAAATTAGAAAAATTTATTTTAGCCGTAAATCGAAAATAATGGATCGAGCGAATCGGTCGATTGCGCCGAGACGCGCTATGATGCAACAGACGAGCGATTGGAACGCCCGAATATTTTCAAAGTCCCAACGTACCGATCAAGAGTAAAGTACCATTTTCCTACATTAGATTTCGTTCTAAATGCTTAATCCCTATGTAAAAACGTTAGTTAAGCAAGAATATCGTATTTTTAAAAAAATCTAATGATAGGATTTTCCAGAAAATTGAAAAAACCGAAAAATGTCAAGAGTAAAGTGCCATTTTCTGACATTAGATTTCGTTCTAAATGCTTAATCCCTATGTAGAAACGTTAGTTAAGCAAGAATATCGTATTTTTAAAAAAATCTAATGATAGGATTTTCCAGAAAATTGAAAAAACCGAAAAATGTCAAGAGTAAAGTGCCATTTTCTGACATTAGATTTCGTTCTAAATGCTTAATCCCTATGTAGAAACGTTAGTTAAGCAAGAATATCGTATTTTTAAAAAAATCTAATGATAGGATTTTCCAGAAAATTGAAAAAACCGAAAAATGTCAAGAGTAAAGTGCCATTTTCTGACATTAGATTTCGTTCTAAATGCTTAATCCCTATGTAGAAACGTTAGATAAGCAAGAATATCGTATTTTTAAAAAAATGTAATGATAGGATTTTTCAGAAAATTGAAAAAACCGTAAAATGTCAAGAGTAAAGTGCCCTTATTTTAAACAATGTATCGTTCTAAATGCTTAATCCCTATGTAAAAAAGTTATTTAAGCAAGAATATGTTATTGAATAAAATGAGAAAAATTTATTTTAGCCGTAAATCGAAAATAATGGGTCGAGCGAATCGGTCGATTGCGCCGAGACGCGCTATGATGCAACAGACGAGCGATTGGAACGCCCGAATATTTTCAAAGTCCCAACGTACCGATCAAGAGTAAAGTACCATTTTCCTACATTAGATTTCGTTCTAAATGCTTAATCCCTATGTAGAAACGTTAGTTAAGCAAGAATATCGTATTTTTAAAAAAATCTAATGATAGGATTTTCCAGAAAATTGAAAAAACCGAAAAATGTCAAGAGTAAAGTGCCATTTTCTGACATTAGATTTCGTTCTAAATGCTTAATCCCTATGTAGAAACGTTAGTTAAGCAAGAATATCGTATTTTTAAAAAAATCTAATGATAGGATTTTTCAGAAAATTGAAAAAACCGTAAAATGTCAAGAGTAAAGTGCCCTTATTTTAAACATTATATCGTTCTAAATGCTTAATCCCTATGTAAAAAAGTTATCTAAGCAAGAATATGTTATTGAATAAAATGAGAAAAATTTATTTTAGCCGTAAATCGAAAATAATGGGTCGAGCGAATCGGTCGATTGCGCCGAGACGCGCTATGATGCAACAGACGAGCGATTGGAACGCCCGAATATTTTCAAAGTCCCAACGTACCGATCAAGAGTAAAGTACCATTTTCCTACATTAGATTTCGTTCTAAATGCTTAATCCCTATGTAGAAACGTCAGTTAAGCAAGAATATCGTATTTTTAAAAAAATCTAATGATAGGATTTTCCAGAAAATTGAAAAAACCGAAAAATGTCAAGAGTAAAGTGCCATTTTCTGACATTAGATTTCGTTCTAAATGCTTAATCCCTATGTAGAAACGTTAGATAAGCAAGAATATCGTATTTTTAAAAAAATCTAATGATAGGATTTTTCAGAAAATTGAAAAAACCGTAAAATGTCAAGAGTAAAGTGCCCTTATTTTAAACAATGTATCGTTCTAAATGCTTAATCCCTATGTAAAAAAGTTATTTAAGCAAGAATATGTTATTGAAAAAAATTAGAAAAATTTATTTTAGCCGTAAATCGAAAATAATGGGTCGAGCGAATCGGTCGATTGCGCCGAGACGCGCTATGATGCAACAGACGAGCGATTGGAACGCCCGAATATTTTCAAAGTCCCACCGTACCGATCAAGAGTAAAGTACCATTTTCCTACATTAGATTTCGTTCTAAATGCTTAATCCCTATGTAGAAACGTTAGTTAAGCAAGAATATCGTATTTTTAAAAAAATCTAATGATAGGATTTTCCAGAAAATTGAAAAAACCGAAAAATGTCAAGAGTAAAGTGCCATTTTCTGACATTAGATTTCGTTCTAAATGCTTAATCCCTATGTAGAAACGTTAGTTAAGCAAGAATATCGTATTTTTAAAAAAATCTAATGATAGGATTTTTCAGAAAATTGAAAAAACCGTAAAATGTCAAGAGTAAAGTGCCCTTATTTTAAACATTATATCGTTCTAAATGCTTAATCCCTATGTAAAAAAGTTATCTAAGCAAGAATATGTTATTGAATAAAATGAGAAAAATTTATTTTAGCCGTAAATCGAAAATAATGGGTCGAGCGAATCGGTCGATTGCGCCGAGACGCGCTATGATGCAACAGACGAGCGATTGGAACGCCCGAATATTTTCAAAGTCCCACCGTACCGATCAAGAGTAAAGTACCATTTTCCTACATTAGATTTCGTTCTAAATGCTTAATCCCTATGTAAAAACGTTAGTTAAGCAAGAATATCGTATTTTTAAAAAAATCTAATGATAGGATTTTCCAGAAAATTGAAAAAACCGAAAAATGTCAAGAGTAAAGTGCCATTTTCTGACATTAGATTTCGTTCTAAATGCTTAATCCCTATGTAGAAACGTTAGTTAAGCAAGAATATCGTATTTTTAAAAAAATCTAATGATAGGATTTTTCAGAAAATTGAAAAAACCGTAAAATGTCAAGAGTAAAGTGCCCTTACTTTAAACAATGTATCGTTCTAAATGCTTAATCCCTATGTAAAAAAGTTATTTAAGCAGGAATATGTTATTGAAAAAAATTAGAAAAATTTATTTTAGCCGTAAATCGAAAATAATGGATCGAGCGAATCGGTCGATTGCGCCGAGACGCGCTATGATGCAACAGACGAGCGATTGGAACGCCCGAATATTTTCAAAGTCCCAACGTACCGATCAAGAGTAAAGTACCATTTTCCTACATTAGATTTCGTTCTAAATGCTTAATCCCTATGTAAAAACGTTAGTTAAGCAAGAATATCGTATTTTTAAAAAAATCTAATGATAGGATTTTCCAGAAAATTGAAAAAACCGAAAAATGTCAAGAGTAAAGTGCCATTTTCTGACATTAGATTTCGTTCTAAATGCTTAATCCCTATGTAGAAACGTTAGTTAAGCAAGAATATCGTACTTTTAAAAAAATCTAATGATAGGATTTTTCAGAAAATTGAAAAAACCGTAAAATGTCAAGAGTAAAGTGCCCTTACTTTAAACAATGTATCGTTCTAAATGCTTAATCCCTATGTAAAAAAGTTATTTAAGCAGGAATATGTTATTGAAAAAAATTAGAAAAATTTATTTTAGCCGTAAATCGAAAATAATGGATCGAGCGAATCGGTCGATTGCGCCGAGACGCGCTATGATGCAACAGACGAGCGATTGGAACGCCCGAATATTTTCAAAGTCCCAACGTACCGATCAAGAGTAAAGTACCATTTTCCTACATTAGATTTCGTTCTAAATGCTTAATCCCTATGTAAAAACGTTAGTTAAGCAAGAATATCGTATTTTTAAAAAAATCTAATGATAGGATTTTCCAGAAAATTGAAAAAACCGAAAAATGTCAAGAGTAAAGTGCCATTTTCTGACATTAGATTTCGTTCTAAATGCTTAATCCCTATGTAGAAACGTTAGTTAAGCAAGAATATCGTATTTTTAAAAAAATCTAATGATAGGATTTTTCAGAAAATTGAAAAAACCGTAAAATGTCAAGAGTAAAGTGCCCTTATTTTAAACAATGTATCGTTCTAAATGCTTAATCCCTATGTAAAAAAGTTATTTTAGCAGGAATATGTTATTGAAAAAAATTAGAAAAATTTATTTTAGCCGTAAATCGAAAATAATGGGGACACCGGAGCTGTTCGAAGCGCCGAGCGCGCCGCGTACGCCCGAATATTTTCAAAGTCCCAACGTACCGATCAAGAGTAAAGTACCATTTTCCTACATTAGATTTCGTTCTAAATGCTTAATCCCTATGTAAAAACGTTAGTTAAGCAAGAATATCGTATTTTTAAAAAAATCTAATGATAGGATTTTCCAGAAAATTGAAAAAACCGAAAAATGTCAAGAGTAAAGTGCCATTTTCTGACATTAGATTTCGTTCTAAATGCTTAATCCCTATGTAGAAACGTTAGTTAAGCAAGAATATCGTACTTTTAAAAAAATCTAATGATAGGATTTTTCAGAAAATTGAAAAAACCGTAAAATGTCAAGAGTAAAGTGCCCTTACTTTAAACAATGTATCGTTCTAAATGCTTAATCCCTATGTAAAAAAGTTATTTAAGCAGGAATATGTTATTGAAAAAAATTAGAAAAATTTATTTTAGCCGTAAATCGAAAATAATGGATCGAGCGAATCGGTCGATTGCGCCGAGACGCGCTATGATGCAACAGACGAGCGATTGGAACGCCCGAATATTTTCAAAGTCCCAACGTACCGATCAAGAGTAAAGTACCATTTTCCTACATTAGATTTCGTTCTAAATGCTTAATCCCTATGTAAAAACGTTAGTTAAGCAAGAATATCGTATTTTTAAAAAAATCTAATGATAGGATTTTCCAGAAAATTGAAAAAACCGAAAAATGTCAAGAGTAAAGTGCCATTTTCTGACATTAGATTTCGTTCTAAATGCTTAATCCCTATGTAGAAACGTTAGTTAAGCAAGAATATCGTATTTTTAAAAAAATCTAATGATAGGATTTTTCAGAAAATTGAAAAAACCGTAAAATGTCAAGAGTAAAGTGCCCTTATTTTAAACAATGTATCGTTCTAAATGCTTAATCCCTATGTAAAAAAGTTATTTTAGCAGGAATATGTTATTGAAAAAAATTAGAAAAATTTATTTTAGCCGTAAATCGAAAATAATGGGGACACCGGAGCTGTTCGAAGCGCCGAGCGCGCCGCGTACGCCCGAATATTTTCAAAGTCCCAACGTACCGATCAAGAGTAAAGTACCATTTTCCTACATTAGATTTCGTTCTAAATGCTTAATCCCTATGTAAAAACGTTAGTTAAGCAAGAATATCGTATTTTTAAAAAAATCTAATGATAGGATTTTCCAGAAAATTGAAAAAACCGAAAAATGTCAAGAGTAAAGTGCCATTTTCTGACATTAGATTTCGTTCTAAATGCTTAATCCCTATGTAGAAACGTTAGTTAAGCAAGAATATCGTATTTTTAAAAAAATCTAATGATAGGATTTTTCAGAAAATTGAAAAAACCGTAAAATGTCAAGAGTAAAGTGCCCTTATTTTAAACAATGTATCGTTCTAAATGCTTAATCCCTATGTAAAAAAGTTATTTTAGCAGGAATATGTTATTGAAAAAAATTAGAAAAATTTATTTTAGCCGTAAATCGAAAATAATGGATCGAGCGAATCGGTCGATTGCGCCGAGACGCGCTATGATGCAACAGACGAGCGATTGGAACGCCCGAATATTTTCAAAGTCCCACCGTACCGATCAAGAGTAAAGTACCATTTTCCTACATTAGATTTCGTTCTAAATGCTTAATCCCTATGTAAAAACGTTAGTTAAGCAAGAATATCGTATTTTTAAAAAAATCTAATGATAGGATTTTCCAGAAAATTGAAAAAACCGAAAAATGTCAAGAGTAAAGTGCCATTTTCTGACATTAGATTTCGTTCTAAATGCTTAATCCCTATGTAGAAACGTTAGTTAAGCAAGAATATCGTATTTTTAAAAAAATCTAATGATAGGATTTTTCAGAAAATTGAAAAAACCGTAAAATGTCAAGAGTAAAGTGCCCTTATTTTAAACAATGTATCGTTCTAAATGCTTAATCCCTATGTAAAAAAGTTATTTAAGCAAGAATATGTTATTGAAAAAAATTAGAAAAATTTATTTTAGCCGTAAATCGAAAATAATGGGGACACCGGAGCTGTTCAAAGCGCCGAGCGCGCCGCGTACGCCCGAATATTTTCAAAGTCCCAACGTACCGATCAAGAGTAAAGTACCATTTTCCTACATTAGATTTCGTTCTAAATGCTTAATCCCTATGTAGAAACGTCAGTTAAGCAAGAATATCGTATTTTTAAAAAAATCTAATGATAGGATTTTCCAGAAAATTGAAAAAACCGAAAAATGTCAAGAGTAAAGTGCCATTTTCTGACATTAGATTTCGTTCTAAATGCTTAATCCCTATGTAGAAACGTTAGTTAAGCAAGAATATCGTATTTTTAAAAAAATCTAATGATAGGATTTTTCAGAAAATTGAAAGAACCGTAAAATGTCAAGAGTAAAGTGCCCTTATTTTAAACATTATATCGTTCTAAATGCTTAATCCCTATGTAAAAAAGTTATCTAAGCAAGAATATGTTATTGAATAAAATGAGAAAAATTTATTTTAGCCGTAAATCGAAAATAATGGGTCGAGCGAATCGGTCGATTGCGCCGAGACGCGCTATGATGCAACAGACGAGCGATTGGAACGCCCGAATATTTTCAAAGTCCCACCGTACCGATCAAGAGTAAAGTACCATTTTCCTACATTAGATTTCGTTCTAAATGCTTAATCCCTATGTAGAAACGTTAGTTAAGCAAGAATATCGTATTTTTAAAAAAATCTAATGATAGGATTTTCCAGAAAATTGAAAAAACCGAAAAATGTCAAGAGTAAAGTGCCATTTTCTGACATTAGATTTCGTTCTAAATGCTTAATCCCTATGTAGAAACGTTAGTTAAGCAAGAATATCGTATTTTTAAAAAAATCTAATGATAGGATTTTTCAGAAAATTGAAAAAACCGTAAAATGTCAAGAGTAAAGTGCCCTTATTTTAAACAATGTATCGTTCTAAATGCTTAATCCCTATGTAAAAAAGTTATTTAAGCAGGAATATGTTATTGAAAAAAATTAGAAAAATTTATTTTAGCCGTAAATCGAAAATAATGGATCGAGCGAATCGGTCGATTGCGCCGAGACGCGCTATGATGCAACAGACGAGCGATTGGAACGCCCGAATATTTTCAAAGTCCCAACGTACCGATCAAGAGTAAAGTACCATTTTCCTACATTAGATTTCGTTCTAAATGCTTAATCCCTATGTAAAAACGTTAGTTAAGCAAGAATATCGTATTTTTAAAAAAATCTAATGATAGGATTTTCCAGAAAATTGAAAAAACCGAAAAATGTCAAGAGTAAAGTGCCATTTTCTGACATTAGATTTCGTTCTAAATGCTTAATCCCTATGTAGAAACGTTAGTTAAGCAAGAATATCGTATTTTTAAAAAAATCTAATGATAGGATTTTCCAGAAAATTGAAAAAACCGAAAAATGTCAAGAGTAAAGTGCCATTTTCTGACATTAGATTTCGTTCTAAATGCTTAATCCCTATGTAGAAACGTTAGTTAAGCAAGAATATCGTATTTTTAAAAAAATCTAATGATAGGATTTTCCAGAAAATTGAAAAAACCGAAAAATGTCAAGAGTAAAGTGCCATTTTCTGACATTAGATTTCGTTCTAAATGCTTAATCCCTATGTAGAAACGTTAGATAAGCAAGAATATCGTATTTTTAAAAAAATGTAATGATAGGATTTTTCAGAAAATTGAAAAAACCGTAAAATGTCAAGAGTAAAGTGCCCTTATTTTAAACAATGTATCGTTCTAAATGCTTAATCCCTATGTAAAAAAGTTATTTAAGCAAGAATATGTTATTGAATAAAATGAGAAAAATTTATTTTAGCCGTAAATCGAAAATAATGGGTCGAGCGAATCGGTCGATTGCGCCGAGACGCGCTATGATGCAACAGACGAGCGATTGGAACGCCCGAATATTTTCAAAGTCCCAACGTACCGATCAAGAGTAAAGTACCATTTTCCTACATTAGATTTCGTTCTAAATGCTTAATCCCTATGTAGAAACGTTAGTTAAGCAAGAATATCGTATTTTTAAAAAAATCTAATGATAGGATTTTCCAGAAAATTGAAAAAACCGAAAAATGTCAAGAGTAAAGTGCCATTTTCTGACATTAGATTTCGTTCTAAATGCTTAATCCCTATGTAGAAACGTTAGTTAAGCAAGAATATCGTATTTTTAAAAAAATCTAATGATAGGATTTTTCAGAAAATTGAAAAAACCGTAAAATGTCAAGAGTAAAGTGCCCTTATTTTAAACATTATATCGTTCTAAATGCTTAATCCCTATGTAAAAAAGTTATCTAAGCAAGAATATGTTATTGAATAAAATGAGAAAAATTTATTTTAGCCGTAAATCGAAAATAATGGGTCGAGCGAATCGGTCGATTGCGCCGAGACGCGCTATGATGCAACAGACGAGCGATTGGAACGCCCGAATATTTTCAAAGTCCCAACGTACCGATCAAGAGTAAAGTACCATTTTCCTACATTAGATTTCGTTCTAAATGCTTAATCCCTATGTAGAAACGTCAGTTAAGCAAGAATATCGTATTTTTAAAAAAATCTAATGATAGGATTTTCCAGAAAATTGAAAAAACCGAAAAATGTCAAGAGTAAAGTGCCATTTTCTGACATTAGATTTCGTTCTAAATGCTTAATCCCTATGTAGAAACGTTAGATAAGCAAGAATATCGTATTTTTAAAAAAATCTAATGATAGGATTTTTCAGAAAATTGAAAAAACCGTAAAATGTCAAGAGTAAAGTGCCCTTATTTTAAACAATGTATCGTTCTAAATGCTTAATCCCTATGTAAAAAAGTTATTTAAGCAAGAATATGTTATTGAAAAAAATTAGAAAAATTTATTTTAGCCGTAAATCGAAAATAATGGGTCGAGCGAATCGGTCGATTGCGCCGAGACGCGCTATGATGCAACAGACGAGCGATTGGAACGCCCGAATATTTTCAAAGTCCCACCGTACCGATCAAGAGTAAAGTACCATTTTCCTACATTAGATTTCGTTCTAAATGCTTAATCCCTATGTAGAAACGTTAGTTAAGCAAGAATATCGTATTTTTAAAAAAATCTAATGATAGGATTTTCCAGAAAATTGAAAAAACCGAAAAATGTCAAGAGTAAAGTGCCATTTTCTGACATTAGATTTCGTTCTAAATGCTTAATCCCTATGTAGAAACGTTAGTTAAGCAAGAATATCGTATTTTTAAAAAAATCTAATGATAGGATTTTTCAGAAAATTGAAAAAACCGTAAAATGTCAAGAGTAAAGTGCCCTTATTTTAAACATTATATCGTTCTAAATGCTTAATCCCTATGTAAAAAAGTTATCTAAGCAAGAATATGTTATTGAATAAAATGAGAAAAATTTATTTTAGCCGTAAATCGAAAATAATGGGTCGAGCGAATCGGTCGATTGCGCCGAGACGCGCTATGATGCAACAGACGAGCGATTGGAACGCCCGAATATTTTCAAAGTCCCACCGTACCGATCAAGAGTAAAGTACCATTTTCCTACATTAGATTTCGTTCTAAATGCTTAATCCCTATGTAAAAACGTTAGTTAAGCAAGAATATCGTATTTTTAAAAAAATCTAATGATAGGATTTTCCAGAAAATTGAAAAAACCGAAAAATGTCAAGAGTAAAGTGCCATTTTCTGACATTAGATTTCGTTCTAAATGCTTAATCCCTATGTAGAAACGTTAGTTAAGCAAGAATATCGTATTTTTAAAAAAATCTAATGATAGGATTTTTCAGAAAATTGAAAAAACCGTAAAATGTCAAGAGTAAAGTGCCCTTACTTTAAACAATGTATCGTTCTAAATGCTTAATCCCTATGTAAAAAAGTTATTTAAGCAGGAATATGTTATTGAAAAAAATTAGAAAAATTTATTTTAGCCGTAAATCGAAAATAATGGATCGAGCGAATCGGTCGATTGCGCCGAGACGCGCTATGATGCAACAGACGAGCGATTGGAACGCCCGAATATTTTCAAAGTCCCAACGTACCGATCAAGAGTAAAGTACCATTTTCCTACATTAGATTTCGTTCTAAATGCTTAATCCCTATGTAAAAACGTTAGTTAAGCATGAATATCGTATTTTTAAAAAAATCTAATGATAGGATTTTCCAGAAAATTGAAAAAACCGAAAAATGTCAAGAGTAAAGTGCCATTTTCTGACATTAGATTTCGTTCTAAATGCTTAATCCCTATGTAGAAACGTTAGTTAAGCAAGAATATCGTACTTTTAAAAAAATCTAATGATAGGATTTTTCAGAAAATTGAAAAAACCGTAAAATGTCAAGAGTAAAGTGCCCTTACTTTAAACAATGTATCGTTCTAAATGCTTAATCCCTATGTAAAAAAGTTATTTAAGCAGGAATATGTTATTGAAAAAAATTAGAAAAATTTATTTTAGCCGTAAATCGAAAATAATGGATCGAGCGAATCGGTCGATTGCGCCGAGACGCGCTATGATGCAACAGACGAGCGATTGGAACGCCCGAATATTTTCAAAGTCCCAACGTACCGATCAAGAGTAAAGTACCATTTTCCTACATTAGATTTCGTTCTAAATGCTTAATCCCTATGTAAAAACGTTAGTTAAGCAAGAATATCGTATTTTTAAAAAAATCTAATGATAGGATTTTCCAGAAAATTGAAAAAACCGAAAAATGTCAAGAGTAAAGTGCCATTTTCTGACATTAGATTTCGTTCTAAATGCTTAATCCCTATGTAGAAACGTTAGTTAAGCAAGAATATCGTATTTTTAAAAAAATCTAATGATAGGATTTTTCAGAAAATTGAAAAAACCGTAAAATGTCAAGAGTAAAGTGCCCTTATTTTAAACAATGTATCGTTCTAAATGCTTAATCCCTATGTAAAAAAGTTATTTTAGCAGGAATATGTTATTGAAAAAAATTAGAAAAATTTATTTTAGCCGTAAATCGAAAATAATGGGGACACCGGAGCTGTTCGAAGCGCCGAGCGCGCCGCGTACGCCCGAATATTTTCAAAGTCCCAACGTACCGATCAAGAGTAAAGTACCATTTTCCTACATTAGATTTCGTTCTAAATGCTTAATCCCTATGTAAAAACGTTAGTTAAGCAAGAATATCGTATTTTTAAAAAAATCTAATGATAGGATTTTCCAGAAAATTGAAAAAACCGAAAAATGTCAAGAGTAAAGTGCCATTTTCTGACATTAGATTTCGTTCTAAATGCTTAATCCCTATGTAGAAACGTTAGTTAAGCAAGAATATCGTATTTTTAAAAAAATCTAATGATAGGATTTTTCAGAAAATTGAAAAAACCGTAAAATGTCAAGAGTAAAGTGCCCTTATTTTAAACAATGTATCGTTCTAAATGCTTAATCCCTATGTAAAAAAGTTATTTTAGCAGGAATATGTTATTGAAAAAAATTAGAAAAATTTATTTTAGCCGTAAATCGAAAATAATGGATCGAGCGAATCGGTCGATTGCGCCGAGACGCGCTATGATGCAACAGACGAGCGATTGGAACGCCCGAATATTTTCAAAGTCCCACCGTACCGATCAAGAGTAAAGTACCATTTTCCTACATTAGATTTCGTTCTAAATGCTTAATCCCTATGTAAAAACGTTAGTTAAGCAAGAATATCGTATTTTTAAAAAAATCTAATGATAGGATTTCCCAGAAAATTGAAAAAACCGAAAAATGTCAAGAGTAAAGTGCCATTTTCTGACATTAGATTTCGTTCTAAATGCTTAATCCCTATGTAGAAACGTTAGTTAAGCAAGAATATCGTATTTTTAAAAAAATCTAATGATAGGATTTTTCAGAAAATTGAAAAAACCGTAAAATGTCAAGAGTAAAGTGCCCTTATTTTAAACAATGTATCGTTCTAAATGCTTAATCCCTATGTAAAAAAGTTATTTAAGCAGGAATATGTTATTGAAAAAAATTAGAAAAATTTATTTTAGCCGTAAATCGAAAATAATGGATCGAGCGAATCGGTCGATTGCGCCGAGACGCGCTATGATGCAACAGACGAGCGATTGGAACGCCCGAATATTTTCAAAGTCCCAACGTACCGATCAAGAGTAAAGTACCATTTTCCTACATTAGATTTCGTTCTAAATGCTTAATCCCTATGTAAAAACGTTAGTTAAGCAAGAATATCGTATTTTTAAAAAAATCTAATGATAGGATTTCCCAGAAAATTGAAAAAACCGAAAAATGTCAAGAGTAAAGTGCCATTTTCTGACATTAGATTTCGTTCTAAATGCTTAATCCCTATGTAGAAACGTTAGTTAAGCAAGAATATCGTATTTTTAAAAAAATCTAATGATAGGATTTTTCAGAAAATTGAAAAAACCGTAAAATGTCAAGAGTAAAGTGCCCTTATTTTAAACAATGTATCGTTCTAAATGCTTAATCCCTATGTAAAAAAGTTATTTAAGCAGGAATATGTTATTGAAAAAAATTAGAAAAATTTATTTTAGCCGTAAATCGAAAATAATGGATCGAGCGAATCGGTCGATTGCGCCGAGACGCGCTATGATGCAACAGACGAGCGATTGGAACCCCCGAATATTTTCAAAGTCCCAACGTACCGATCAAGAGTAAAGTACCATTTTCCTACATTAGATTTCGTTCTAAATGCTTAATCCCTATGTAAAAACGTTAGTTAAGCAAGAATATCGTATTTTTAAAAAAATCTAATGATAGGATTTTCCAGAAAATTGAAAAAACCGAAAAATGTCAAGAGTAAAGTGCCATTTTCTGACATTAGATTTCGTTCTAAATGCTTAATCCCTATGTAGAAACGTTAGTTAAGCAAGAATATCGTATTTTTAAAAAAATCTAATGATAGGATTTTTCAGAAAATTGAAAAAACCGTAAAATGTCAAGAGTAAAGTGCCCTTATTTTAAACAATGTATCGTTCTAAATGCTTAATCCCTATGTAAAAAAGTTATTTTAGCAGGAATATGTTATTGAAAAAAATTAGAAAAATTTATTTTAGCCGTAAATCGAAAATAATGGGGACACCGGAGCTGTTCGAAGCGCCGAGCGCGCCGCGTACGCCCGAATATTTTCAAAGTCCCAACGTACGGATCAAGAGTAAAGTACCATTTTCCTACATTAGATTTCGTTCTAAATGCTTAATCCCTATGTAAAAACGTTAGTTAAGCAAGAATATCGTATTTTTAAAAAAATCTAATGATAGGATTTTCCAGAAAATTGAAAAAACCGAAAAATGTCAAGAGTAAAGTGCCATTTTCTGACATTAGATTTCGTTCTAAATGCTTAATCCCTATGTAGAAACGTTAGTTAAGCAAGAATATCGTATTTTTAAAAAAATCTAATGATAGGATTTTTCAGAAAATTGAAAAAACCGTAAAATGTCAAGAGTAAAGTGCCCTTATTTTAAACAATGTATCGTTCTAAATGCTTAATCCCTATGTAAAAAAGTTATTTAAGCAGGAATATGTTATTGAAAAAAATTAGAAAAATTTATTTTAGCCGTAAATCGAAAATAATGGATCGAGCGAATCGGTCGATTGCGCCGAGACGCGCTATGATGCAACAGACGAGCGATTGGAACGCCCGAATATTTTCAAAGTCCCAACGTACCGATCAAGAGTAAAGTACCATTTTCCTACATTAGATTTCGTTCTAAATGCTTAATCCCTATGTAAAAACGTTAGTTAAGCAAGAATATCGTATTTTTAAAAAAATCTAATGATAGGATTTTCCAGAAAATTGAAAAAACCGAAAAATGTCAAGAGTAAAGTGCCATTTTCTGACATTAGATTTCGTTCTAAATGCTTAATCCCTATGTAGAAACGTTAGTTAAGCAAGAATATCGTATTTTTAAAAAAATCTAATGATAGGATTTTCCAGAAAATTGAAAAAACCGAAAAATGTCAAGAGTAAAGTGCCATTTTCTGACATTAGATTTCGTTCTAAATGCTTAATCCCTATGTAGAAACGTTAGTTAAGCAAGAATATCGTATTTTTAAAAAAATCTAATGATAGGATTTTTCAGAAAATTGAAAAAACCGTAAAATGTCAAGAGTAAAGTGCCCTTATTTTAAACAATGTATCGTTCTAAATGCTTAATCCCTATGTAAAAAAGTTATTTAAGCAGGAATATGTTATTGAAAAAAATTAGAAAAATTTATTTTAGCCGTAAATCGAAAATAATGGATCGAGCGAATCGGTCGATTGCGCCGAGACGCGCTATGATGCAACAGACGAGCGATTGGAACGCCCGAATATTTTCAAAGTCCCAACGTACCGATCAAGAGTAAAGTACCATTTTCCTACATTAGATTTCGTTCTAAATGCTTAATCCCTATGTAAAAACGTTAGTTAAGCAAGAATATCGTATTTTTAAAAAAATCTAATGATAGGATTTCCCAGAAAATTGAAAAAACCGAAAAATGTCAAGAGTAAAGTGCCATTTTCTGACATTAGATTTCGTTCTAAATGCTTAATCCCTATGTAGAAACGTTAGTTAAGCAAGAATATCGTATTTTTAAAAAAATCTAATGATAGGATTTTTCAGAAAATTGAAAAAACCGTAAAATGTCAAGAGTAAAGTGCCCTTATTTTAAACAATGTATCGTTCTAAATGCTTAATCCCTATGTAAAAAAGTTATTTTAGCAGGAATATGTTATTGAAAAAAATTAGAAAAATTTATTTTAGCCGTAAATCGAAAATAATGGATCGAGCGAATCGGTCGATTGCGCCGAGACGCGCTATGATGCAACAGACGAGCGATTGGAACGCCCGAATATTTTCAAAGTCCCAACGTACCGATCAAGAGTAAAGTACCATTTTCCTACATTAGATTTCGTTCTAAATGCTTAATCCCTATGTAAAAACGTTAGTTAAGCAAGAATATCGTATTTTTAAAAAAATCTAATGATAGGATTTCCCAGAAAATTGAAAAAACCGAAAAATGTCAAGAGTAAAGTGCCATTTTCTGACATTAGATTTCGTTCTAAATGCTTAATCCCTATGTAGAAACGTTAGTTAAGCAAGAATATCGTATTTTTAAAAAAATCTAATGATAGGATTTTTCAGAAAATTGAAAAAACCGTAAAATGTCAAGAGTAAAGTGCCCTTATTTTAAACATTATATCGTTCTAAATGCTTAATCCCTATGTAAAAAAGTTATTTAAGCAGGAATATGTTATTGAAAAAAATTAGAAAAATTTATTTTAGCCGTAAATCGAAAATAATGGATCGAGCGAATCGGTCGATTGCGCCGAGACGCGCTATGATGCAACAGACGAGCGATTGGAACGCCCGAATATTTTCAAAGTCCCAACGTACCGATCAAGAGTAAAGTACCATTTTCCTACATTAGATTTCGTTCTAAATGCTTAATCCCTATGTAAAAACGTTAGTTAAGCAAGAATATCGTATTTTTAAAAAAATCTAATGATAGGATTTCCCAGAAAATTGAAAAAACCGAAAAATGTCAAGAGTAAAGTGCCATTTTCTGACATTAGATTTCGTTCTAAATGCTTAATCCCTATGTAGAAACGTTAGTTAAGCAAGAATATCGTATTTTTAAAAAAATCTAATGATAGGATTTTTCAGAAAATTGAAAAAACCGTAAAATGTCAAGAGTAAAGTGCCCTTATTTTAAACATTATATCGTTCTAAATGCTTAATCCCTATGTAAAAAAGTTATTTAAGCAGGAATATGTTATTGAAAAAAATTAGAAAAATTTATTTTAGCCGTAAATCGAAAATAATGGATCGAGCGAATCGGTCGATTGCGCCGAGACGCGCTATGATGCAACAGACGAGCGATTGGAACGCCCGAATATTTTCAAAGTCCCAACGTACCGATCAAGAGTAAAGTACCATTTTCCTACATTAGATTTCGTTCTAAATGCTTAATCCCTATGTAAAAACGTTAGTTAAGCAAGAATATCGTATTTTTAAAAAAATCTAATGATAGGATTTCCCAGAAAATTGAAAAAACCGAAAAATGTCAAGAGTAAAGTGCCATTTTCTGACATTAGATTTCGTTCTAAATGCTTAATCCCTATGTAGAAACGTTAGTTAAGCAAGAATATCGTATTTTTAAAAAAATCTAATGATAGGATTTTTCAGAAAATTGAAAAAACCGTAAAATGTCAAGAGTAAAGTGCCCTTATTTTAAACAATGTATCGTTCTAAATGCTTAATCCCTATGTAAAAAAGTTATTTAAGCAGGAATATGTTATTGAAAAAAATTAGAAAAATTTATTTTAGCCGTAAATCGAAAATAATGGATCGAGCGAATCGGTCGATTGCGCCGAGACGCGCTATGATGCAACAGACGAGCGATTGGAACGCCCGAATATTTTCAAAGTCCCAACGTACCGATCAAGAGTAAAGTACCATTTTCCTACATTAGATTTCGTTCTAAATGCTTAATCCCTATGTAAAAACGTTAGTTAAGCAAGAATATCGTATTTTTAAAAAAATCTAATGATAGGATTTCCCAGAAAATTGAAAAAACCGAAAAATGTCAAGAGTAAAGTGCCATTTTCTGACATTAGATTTCGTTCTAAATGCTTAATCCCTATGTAGAAACGTTAGTTAAGCAAGAATATCGTATTTTTAAAAAAATCTAATGATAGGATTTTTCAGAAAATTGAAAAAACCGTAAAATGTCAAGAGTAAAGTGCCCTTATTTTAAACAATGTATCGTTCTAAATGCTTAATCCCTATGTAAAAAAGTTATTTAAGCAGGAATATGTTATTGAAAAAAATTAGAAAAATTTATTTTAGCCGTAAATCGAAAATAATGGATCGAGCGAATCGGTCGATTGCGCCGAGACGCGCTATGATGCAACAGACGAGCGATTGGAACCCCCGAATATTTTCAAAGTCCCAACGTACCGATCAAGAGTAAAGTACCATTTTCCTACATTAGATTTCGTTCTAAATGCTTAATCCCTATGTAAAAACGTTAGTTAAGCAAGAATATCGTATTTTTAAAAAAATCTAATGATAGGATTTTCCAGAAAATTGAAAAAACCGAAAAATGTCAAGAGTAAAGTGCCATTTTCTGACATTAGATTTCGTTCTAAATGCTTAATCCCTATGTAGAAACGTTAGTTAAGCAAGAATATCGTATTTTTAAAAAAATCTAATGATAGGATTTTTCAGAAAATTGAAAAAACCGTAAAATGTCAAGAGTAAAGTGCCCTTATTTTAAACAATGTATCGTTCTAAATGCTTAATCCCTATGTAAAAAAGTTATTTAAGCAGGAATATGTTATTGAAAAAAATTAGAAAAATTTATTTTAGCCGTAAATCGAAAATAATGGATCGAGCGAATCGGTCGATTGCGCCGAGACGCGCTATGATGCAACAGACGAGCGATTGGAACGCCCGAATATTTTCAAAGTCCCAACGTACCGATCAAGAGTAAAGTACCATTTTCCTACATTAGATTTCGTTCTAAATGCTTAATCCCTATGTAAAAACGTTAGTTAAGCAAGAATATCGTATTTTTAAAAAAATCTAATGATAGGATTTTCCAGAAAATTGAAAAAACCGAAAAATGTCAAGAGTAAAGTGCCATTTTCTGACATTAGATTTCGTTCTAAATGCTTAATCCCTATGTAGAAACGTTAGTTAAGCAAGAATATCGTATTTTTAAAAAAATCTAATGATAGGATTTTCCAGAAAATTGAAAAAACCGAAAAATGTCAAGAGTAAAGTGCCATTTTCTGACATTAGATTTCGTTCTAAATGCTTAATCCCTATGTAGAAACGTTAGTTAAGCAAGAATATCGTATTTTTAAAAAAATCTAATGATAGGATTTTTCAGAAAATTGAAAAAACCGTAAAATGTCAAGAGTAAAGTGCCCTTATTTTAAACAATGTATCGTTCTAAATGCTTAATCCCTATGTAAAAAAGTTATTTAAGCAGGAATATGTTATTGAAAAAAATTAGAAAAATTTATTTTAGCCGTAAATCGAAAATAATGGATCGAGCGAATCGGTCGATTGCGCCGAGACGCGCTATGATGCAACAGACGAGCGATTGGAACGCCCGAATATTTTCAAAGTCCCAACGTACCGATCAAGAGTAAAGTACCATTTTCCTACATTAGATTTCGTTCTAAATGCTTAATCCCTATGTAAAAACGTTAGTTAAGCAAGAATATCGTATTTTTAAAAAAATCTAATGATAGGATTTCCCAGAAAATTGAAAAAACCGAAAAATGTCAAGAGTAAAGTGCCATTTTCTGACATTAGATTTCGTTCTAAATGCTTAATCCCTATGTAGAAACGTTAGTTAAGCAAGAATATCGTATTTTTAAAAAAATCTAATGATAGGATTTTTCAGAAAATTGAAAAAACCGTAAAATGTCAAGAGTAAAGTGCCCTTATTTTAAACAATGTATCGTTCTAAATGCTTAATCCCTATGTAAAAAAGTTATTTTAGCAGGAATATGTTATTGAAAAAAATTAGAAAAATTTATTTTAGCCGTAAATCGAAAATAATGGATCGAGCGAATCGGTCGATTGCGCCGAGACGCGCTATGATGCAACAGACGAGCGATTGGAACGCCCGAATATTTTCAAAGTCCCAACGTACCGATCAAGAGTAAAGTACCATTTTCCTACATTAGATTTCGTTCTAAATGCTTAATCCCTATGTAAAAACGTTAGTTAAGCAAGAATATCGTATTTTTAAAAAAATCTAATGATAGGATTTCCCAGAAAATTGAAAAAACCGAAAAATGTCAAGAGTAAAGTGCCATTTTCTGACATTAGATTTCGTTCTAAATGCTTAATCCCTATGTAGAAACGTTAGTTAAGCAAGAATATCGTATTTTTAAAAAAATCTAATGATAGGATTTTTCAGAAAATTGAAAAAACCGTAAAATGTCAAGAGTAAAGTGCCCTTATTTTAAACATTATATCGTTCTAAATGCTTAATCCCTATGTAAAAAAGTTATCTAAGCAAGAATATGTTATTGAATAAAATGAGAAAAATTTATTTTAGCCGTAAATCGAAAATAATGGGTCGAGCGAATCGGTCGATTGCGCCGAGACGCGCTATGATGCAACAGACGAGCGATTGGAACGCCCGAATATTTTCAAAGTCCCAACGTACCGATCAAGAGTAAAGTACCATTTTCCTACATTAGATTTCGTTCTAAATGCTTAATCCCTATGTAGAAACGTCAGTTAAGCAAGAATATCGTATTTTTAAAAAAATCTAATGATAGGATTTTCCAGAAAATTGAAAAAACCGAAAAATGTCAAGAGTAAAGTGCCATTTTCTGACATTAGATTTCGTTCTAAATGCTTAATCCCTATGTAGAAACGTTAGATAAGCAAGAATATCGTATTTTTAAAAAAATCTAATGATAGGATTTTTCAGAAAATTGAAAAAACCGTAAAATGTCAAGAGTAAAGTGCCCTTATTTTAAACAATGTATCGTTCTAAATGCTTAATCCCTATGTAAAAAAGTTATTTAAGCAAGAATATGTTATTGAAAAAAATTAGAAAAATTTATTTTAGCCGTAAATCGAAAATAATGGGTCGAGCGAATCGGTCGATTGCGCCGAGACGCGCTATGATGCAACAGACGAGCGATTGGAACGCCCGAATATTTTCAAAGTCCCACCGTACCGATCAAGAGTAAAGTACCATTTTCCTACATTAGATTTCGTTCTAAATGCTTAATCCCTATGTAGAAACGTTAGTTAAGCAAGAATATCGTATTTTTAAAAAAATCTAATGATAGGATTTTCCAGAAAATTGAAAAAACCGAAAAATGTCAAGAGTAAAGTGCCATTTTCTGACATTAGATTTCGTTCTAAATGCTTAATCCCTATGTAGAAACGTTAGTTAAGCAAGAATATCGTATTTTTAAAAAAATCTAATGATAGGATTTTTCAGAAAATTGAAAAAACCGTAAAATGTCAAGAGTAAAGTGCCCTTATTTTAAACATTATATCGTTCTAAATGCTTAATCCCTATGTAAAAAAGTTATCTAAGCAAGAATATGTTATTGAATAAAATGAGAAAAATTTATTTTAGCCGTAAATCGAAAATAATGGGTCGAGCGAATCGGTCGATTGCGCCGAGACGCGCTATGATGCAACAGACGAGCGATTGGAACGCCCGAATATTTTCAAAGTCCCACCGTACCGATCAAGAGTAAAGTACCATTTTCCTACATTAGATTTCGTTCTAAATGCTTAATCCCTATGTAAAAACGTTAGTTAAGCAAGAATATCGTATTTTTAAAAAAATCTAATGATAGGATTTTCCAGAAAATTGAAAAAACCGAAAAATGTCAAGAGTAAAGTGCCATTTTCTGACATTAGATTTCGTTCTAAATGCTTAATCCCTATGTAGAAACGTTAGTTAAGCAAGAATATCGTATTTTTAAAAAAATCTAATGATAGGATTTTTCAGAAAATTGAAAAAACCGTAAAATGTCAAGAGTAAAGTGCCCTTACTTTAAACAATGTATCGTTCTAAATGCTTAATCCCTATGTAAAAAAGTTATTTAAGCAGGAATATGTTATTGAAAAAAATTAGAAAAATTTATTTTAGCCGTAAATCGAAAATAATGGATCGAGCGAATCGGTCGATTGCGCCGAGACGCGCTATGATGCAACAGACGAGCGATTGGAACGCCCGAATATTTTCAAAGTCCCAACGTACCGATCAAGAGTAAAGTACCATTTTCCTACATTAGATTTCGTTCTAAATGCTTAATCCCTATGTAAAAACGTTAGTTAAGCATGAATATCGTATTTTTAAAAAAATCTAATGATAGGATTTTCCAGAAAATTGAAAAAACCGAAAAATGTCAAGAGTAAAGTGCCATTTTCTGACATTAGATTTCGTTCTAAATGCTTAATCCCTATGTAGAAACGTTAGTTAAGCAAGAATATCGTACTTTTAAAAAAATCTAATGATAGGATTTTTCAGAAAATTGAAAAAACCGTAAAATGTCAAGAGTAAAGTGCCCTTACTTTAAACAATGTATCGTTCTAAATGCTTAATCCCTATGTAAAAAAGTTATTTAAGCAGGAATATGTTATTGAAAAAAATTAGAAAAATTTATTTTAGCCGTAAATCGAAAATAATGGATCGAGCGAATCGGTCGATTGCGCCGAGACGCGCTATGATGCAACAGACGAGCGATTGGAACGCCCGAATATTTTCAAAGTCCCAACGTACCGATCAAGAGTAAAGTACCATTTTCCTACATTAGATTTCGTTCTAAATGCTTAATCCCTATGTAAAAACGTTAGTTAAGCAAGAATATCGTATTTTTAAAAAAATCTAATGATAGGATTTTCCAGAAAATTGAAAAAACCGAAAAATGTCAAGAGTAAAGTGCCATTTTCTGACATTAGATTTCGTTCTAAATGCTTAATCCCTATGTAGAAACGTTAGTTAAGCAAGAATATCGTATTTTTAAAAAAATCTAATGATAGGATTTTTCAGAAAATTGAAAAAACCGTAAAATGTCAAGAGTAAAGTGCCCTTATTTTAAACAATGTATCGTTCTAAATGCTTAATCCCTATGTAAAAAAGTTATTTTAGCAGGAATATGTTATTGAAAAAAATTAGAAAAATTTATTTTAGCCGTAAATCGAAAATAATGGGGACACCGGAGCTGTTCGAAGCGCCGAGCGCGCCGCGTACGCCCGAATATTTTCAAAGTCCCAACGTACCGATCAAGAGTAAAGTACCATTTTCCTACATTAGATTTCGTTCTAAATGCTTAATCCCTATGTAAAAACGTTAGTTAAGCAAGAATATCGTATTTTTAAAAAAATCTAATGATAGGATTTTCCAGAAAATTGAAAAAACCGAAAAATGTCAAGAGTAAAGTGCCATTTTCTGACATTAGATTTCGTTCTAAATGCTTAATCCCTATGTAGAAACGTTAGTTAAGCAAGAATATCGTATTTTTAAAAAAATCTAATGATAGGATTTTTCAGAAAATTGAAAAAACCGTAAAATGTCAAGAGTAAAGTGCCCTTATTTTAAACAATGTATCGTTCTAAATGCTTAATCCCTATGTAAAAAAGTTATTTTAGCAGGAATATGTTATTGAAAAAAATTAGAAAAATTTATTTTAGCCGTAAATCGAAAATAATGGATCGAGCGAATCGGTCGATTGCGCCGAGACGCGCTATGATGCAACAGACGAGCGATTGGAACGCCCGAATATTTTCAAAGTCCCACCGTACCGATCAAGAGTAAAGTACCATTTTCCTACATTAGATTTCGTTCTAAATGCTTAATCCCTATGTAAAAACGTTAGTTAAGCAAGAATATCGTATTTTTAAAAAAATCTAATGATAGGATTTCCCAGAAAATTGAAAAAACCGAAAAATGTCAAGAGTAAAGTGCCATTTTCTGACATTAGATTTCGTTCTAAATGCTTAATCCCTATGTAGAAACGTTAGTTAAGCAAGAATATCGTATTTTTAAAAAAATCTAATGATAGGATTTTTCAGAAAATTGAAAAAACCGTAAAATGTCAAGAGTAAAGTGCCCTTATTTTAAACAATGTATCGTTCTAAATGCTTAATCCCTATGTAAAAAAGTTATTTAAGCAGGAATATGTTATTGAAAAAAATTAGAAAAATTTATTTTAGCCGTAAATCGAAAATAATGGATCGAGCGAATCGGTCGATTGCGCCGAGACGCGCTATGATGCAACAGACGAGCGATTGGAACGCCCGAATATTTTCAAAGTCCCAACGTACCGATCAAGAGTAAAGTACCATTTTCCTACATTAGATTTCGTTCTAAATGCTTAATCCCTATGTAAAAACGTTAGTTAAGCAAGAATATCGTATTTTTAAAAAAATCTAATGATAGGATTTCCCAGAAAATTGAAAAAACCGAAAAATGTCAAGAGTAAAGTGCCATTTTCTGACATTAGATTTCGTTCTAAATGCTTAATCCCTATGTAGAAACGTTAGTTAAGCAAGAATATCGTATTTTTAAAAAAATCTAATGATAGGATTTTTCAGAAAATTGAAAAAACCGTAAAATGTCAAGAGTAAAGTGCCCTTATTTTAAACAATGTATCGT
The DNA here is from genome assembly GCF_051020955.1 of Megalopta genalis. NCBI lineage: Eukaryota > Metazoa > Arthropoda > Insecta > Hymenoptera > Halictidae > Megalopta > Megalopta genalis. The sequence goes on along the minus strand of NW_027476210.1, from coordinate 166,004 downwards.
TCTAAATGCTTAATCCCTATGTAAAAAAGTTATTTAAGCAGGAATATGTTATTGAAAAAAATTAGAAAAATTTATTTTAGCCGTAAATCGAAAATAATGGATCGAGCGAATCGGTCGATTGCGCCGAGACGCGCTATGATGCAACAGACGAGCGATTGGAACCCCCGAATATTTTCAAAGTCCCAACGTACCGATCAAGAGTAAAGTACCATTTTCCTACATTAGATTTCGTTCTAAATGCTTAATCCCTATGTAAAAACGTTAGTTAAGCAAGAATATCGTATTTTTAAAAAAATCTAATGATAGGATTTTCCAGAAAATTGAAAAAACCGAAAAATGTCAAGAGTAAAGTGCCATTTTCTGACATTAGATTTCGTTCTAAATGCTTAATCCCTATGTAGAAACGTTAGTTAAGCAAGAATATCGTATTTTTAAAAAAATCTAATGATAGGATTTTTCAGAAAATTGAAAAAACCGTAAAATGTCAAGAGTAAAGTGCCCTTATTTTAAACAATGTATCGTTCTAAATGCTTAATCCCTATGTAAAAAAGTTATTTTAGCAGGAATATGTTATTGAAAAGAATTAGAAAAATTTATTTTAGCCGTAAATCGAAAATAATGGGGACACCGGAGCTGTTCGAAGCGCCGAGCGCGCCGCGTACGCCCGAATATTTTCAAAGTCCCAACGTACGGATCAAGAGTAAAGTACCATTTTCCTACATTAGATTTCGTTCTAAATGCTTAATCCCTATGTAAAAACGTTAGTTAAGCAAGAATATCGTATTTTTAAAAAAATCTAATGATAGGATTTTCCAGAAAATTGAAAAAACCGAAAAATGTCAAGAGTAAAGTGCCATTTTCTGACATTAGATTTCGTTCTAAATGCTTAATCCCTATGTAGAAACGTTAGTTAAGCAAGAATATCGTATTTTTAAAAAAATCTAATGATAGGATTTTTCAGAAAATTGAAAAAACCGTAAAATGTCAAGAGTAAAGTGCCCTTATTTTAAACAATGTATCGTTCTAAATGCTTAATCCCTATGTAAAAAAGTTATTTAAGCAGGAATATGTTATTGAAAAAAATTAGAAAAATTTATTTTAGCCGTAAATCGAAAATAATGGATCGAGCGAATCGGTCGATTGCGCCGAGACGCGCTATGATGCAACAGACGAGCGATTGGAACGCCCGAATATTTTCAAAGTCCCAACGTACCGATCAAGAGTAAAGTACCATTTTCCTACATTAGATTTCGTTCTAAATGCTTAATCCCTATGTAAAAACGTTAGTTAAGCAAGAATATCGTATTTTTAAAAAAATCTAATGATAGGATTTTCCAGAAAATTGAAAAAACCGAAAAATGTCAAGAGTAAAGTGCCATTTTCTGACATTAGATTTCGTTCTAAATGCTTAATCCCTATGTAGAAACGTTAGTTAAGCAAGAATATCGTATTTTTAAAAAAATCTAATGATAGGATTTTCCAGAAAATTGAAAAAACCGAAAAATGTCAAGAGTAAAGTGCCATTTTCTGACATTAGATTTCGTTCTAAATGCTTAATCCCTATGTAGAAACGTTAGTTAAGCAAGAATATCGTATTTTTAAAAAAATCTAATGATAGGATTTTTCAGAAAATTGAAAAAACCGTAAAATGTCAAGAGTAAAGTGCCCTTATTTTAAACAATGTATCGTTCTAAATGCTTAATCCCTATGTAAAAAAGTTATTTAAGCAGGAATATGTTATTGAAAAAAATTAGAAAAATTTATTTTAGCCGTAAATCGAAAATAATGGATCGAGCGAATCGGTCGATTGCGCCGAGACGCGCTATGATGCAACAGACGAGCGATTGGAACGCCCGAATATTTTCAAAGTCCCAACGTACCGATCAAGAGTAAAGTACCATTTTCCTACATTAGATTTCGTTCTAAATGCTTAATCCCTATGTAAAAACGTTAGTTAAGCAAGAATATCGTATTTTTAAAAAAATCTAATGATAGGATTTCCCAGAAAATTGAAAAAACCGAAAAATGTCAAGAGTAAAGTGCCATTTTCTGACATTAGATTTCGTTCTAAATGCTTAATCCCTATGTAGAAACGTTAGTTAAGCAAGAATATCGTATTTTTAAAAAAATCTAATGATAGGATTTTTCAGAAAATTGAAAAAACCGTAAAATGTCAAGAGTAAAGTGCCCTTATTTTAAACAATGTATCGTTCTAAATGCTTAATCCCTATGTAAAAAAGTTATTTTAGCAGGAATATGTTATTGAAAAAAATTAGAAAAATTTATTTTAGCCGTAAATCGAAAATAATGGATCGAGCGAATCGGTCGATTGCGCCGAGACGCGCTATGATGCAACAGACGAGCGATTGGAACGCCCGAATATTTTCAAAGTCCCAACGTACCGATCAAGAGTAAAGTACCATTTTCCTACATTAGATTTCGTTCTAAATGCTTAATCCCTATGTAAAAACGTTAGTTAAGCAAGAATATCGTATTTTTAAAAAAATCTAATGATAGGATTTCCCAGAAAATTGAAAAAACCGAAAAATGTCAAGAGTAAAGTGCCATTTTCTGACATTAGATTTCGTTCTAAATGCTTAATCCCTATGTAGAAACGTTAGTTAAGCAAGAATATCGTATTTTTAAAAAAATCTAATGATAGGATTTTTCAGAAAATTGAAAAAACCGTAAAATGTCAAGAGTAAAGTGCCCTTATTTTAAACATTATATCGTTCTAAATGCTTAATCCCTATGTAAAAAAGTTATTTAAGCAGGAATATGTTATTGAAAAAAATTAGAAAAATTTATTTTAGCCGTAAATCGAAAATAATGGATCGAGCGAATCGGTCGATTGCGCCGAGACGCGCTATGATGCAACAGACGAGCGATTGGAACGCCCGAATATTTTCAAAGTCCCAACGTACCGATCAAGAGTAAAGTACCATTTTCCTACATTAGATTTCGTTCTAAATGCTTAATCCCTATGTAAAAACGTTAGTTAAGCAAGAATATCGTATTTTTAAAAAAATCTAATGATAGGATTTCCCAGAAAATTGAAAAAACCGAAAAATGTCAAGAGTAAAGTGCCATTTTCTGACATTAGATTTCGTTCTAAATGCTTAATCCCTATGTAGAAACGTTAGTTAAGCAAGAATATCGTATTTTTAAAAAAATCTAATGATAGGATTTTTCAGAAAATTGAAAAAACCGTAAAATGTCAAGAGTAAAGTGCCCTTATTTTAAACATTATATCGTTCTAAATGCTTAATCCCTATGTAAAAAAGTTATTTAAGCAGGAATATGTTATTGAAAAAAATTAGAAAAATTTATTTTAGCCGTAAATCGAAAATAATGGATCGAGCGAATCGGTCGATTGCGCCGAGACGCGCTATGATGCAACAGACGAGCGATTGGAACGCCCGAATATTTTCAAAGTCCCAACGTACCGATCAAGAGTAAAGTACCATTTTCCTACATTAGATTTCGTTCTAAATGCTTAATCCCTATGTAAAAACGTTAGTTAAGCAAGAATATCGTATTTTTAAAAAAATCTAATGATAGGATTTCCCAGAAAATTGAAAAAACCGAAAAATGTCAAGAGTAAAGTGCCATTTTCTGACATTAGATTTCGTTCTAAATGCTTAATCCCTATGTAGAAACGTTAGTTAAGCAAGAATATCGTATTTTTAAAAAAATCTAATGATAGGATTTTTCAGAAAATTGAAAAAACCGTAAAATGTCAAGAGTAAAGTGCCCTTATTTTAAACAATGTATCGTTCTAAATGCTTAATCCCTATGTAAAAAAGTTATTTAAGCAGGAATATGTTATTGAAAAAAATTAGAAAAATTTATTTTAGCCGTAAATCGAAAATAATGGATCGAGCGAATCGGTCGATTGCGCCGAGACGCGCTATGATGCAACAGACGAGCGATTGGAACGCCCGAATATTTTCAAAGTCCCAACGTACCGATCAAGAGTAAAGTACCATTTTCCTACATTAGATTTCGTTCTAAATGCTTAATCCCTATGTAAAAACGTTAGTTAAGCAAGAATATCGTATTTTTAAAAAAATCTAATGATAGGATTTCCCAGAAAATTGAAAAAACCGAAAAATGTCAAGAGTAAAGTGCCATTTTCTGACATTAGATTTCGTTCTAAATGCTTAATCCCTATGTAGAAACGTTAGTTAAGCAAGAATATCGTATTTTTAAAAAAATCTAATGATAGGATTTTTCAGAAAATTGAAAAAACCGTAAAATGTCAAGAGTAAAGTGCCCTTATTTTAAACAATGTATCGTTCTAAATGCTTAATCCCTATGTAAAAAAGTTATTTAAGCAGGAATATGTTATTGAAAAAAATTAGAAAAATTTATTTTAGCCGTAAATCGAAAATAATGGATCGAGCGAATCGGTCGATTGCGCCGAGACGCGCTATGATGCAACAGACGAGCGATTGGAACCCCCGAATATTTTCAAAGTCCCAACGTACCGATCAAGAGTAAAGTACCATTTTCCTACATTAGATTTCGTTCTAAATGCTTAATCCCTATGTAAAAACGTTAGTTAAGCAAGAATATCGTATTTTTAAAAAAATCTAATGATAGGATTTTCCAGAAAATTGAAAAAACCGAAAAATGTCAAGAGTAAAGTGCCATTTTCTGACATTAGATTTCGTTCTAAATGCTTAATCCCTATGTAGAAACGTTAGTTAAGCAAGAATATCGTATTTTTAAAAAAATCTAATGATAGGATTTTTCAGAAAATTGAAAAAACCGTAAAATGTCAAGAGTAAAGTGCCCTTATTTTAAACAATGTATCGTTCTAAATGCTTAATCCCTATGTAAAAAAGTTATTTAAGCAGGAATATGTTATTGAAAAAAATTAGAAAAATTTATTTTAGCCGTAAATCGAAAATAATGGATCGAGCGAATCGGTCGATTGCGCCGAGACGCGCTATGATGCAACAGACGAGCGATTGGAACGCCCGAATATTTTCAAAGTCCCAACGTACCGATCAAGAGTAAAGTACCATTTTCCTACATTAGATTTCGTTCTAAATGCTTAATCCCTATGTAAAAACGTTAGTTAAGCAAGAATATCGTATTTTTAAAAAAATCTAATGATAGGATTTTCCAGAAAATTGAAAAAACCGAAAAATGTCAAGAGTAAAGTGCCATTTTCTGACATTAGATTTCGTTCTAAATGCTTAATCCCTATGTAGAAACGTTAGTTAAGCAAGAATATCGTATTTTTAAAAAAATCTAATGATAGGATTTTCCAGAAAATTGAAAAAACCGAAAAATGTCAAGAGTAAAGTGCCATTTTCTGACATTAGATTTCGTTCTAAATGCTTAATCCCTATGTAGAAACGTTAGTTAAGCAAGAATATCGTATTTTTAAAAAAATCTAATGATAGGATTTTTCAGAAAATTGAAAAAACCGTAAAATGTCAAGAGTAAAGTGCCCTTATTTTAAACAATGTATCGTTCTAAATGCTTAATCCCTATGTAAAAAAGTTATTTAAGCAGGAATATGTTATTGAAAAAAATTAGAAAAATTTATTTTAGCCGTAAATCGAAAATAATGGATCGAGCGAATCGGTCGATTGCGCCGAGACGCGCTATGATGCAACAGACGAGCGATTGGAACGCCCGAATATTTTCAAAGTCCCAACGTACCGATCAAGAGTAAAGTACCATTTTCCTACATTAGATTTCGTTCTAAATGCTTAATCCCTATGTAAAAACGTTAGTTAAGCAAGAATATCGTATTTTTAAAAAAATCTAATGATAGGATTTCCCAGAAAATTGAAAAAACCGAAAAATGTCAAGAGTAAAGTGCCATTTTCTGACATTAGATTTCGTTCTAAATGCTTAATCCCTATGTAGAAACGTTAGTTAAGCAAGAATATCGTATTTTTAAAAAAATCTAATGATAGGATTTTTCAGAAAATTGAAAAAACCGTAAAATGTCAAGAGTAAAGTGCCCTTATTTTAAACAATGTATCGTTCTAAATGCTTAATCCCTATGTAAAAAAGTTATTTTAGCAGGAATATGTTATTGAAAAAAATTAGAAAAATTTATTTTAGCCGTAAATCGAAAATAATGGATCGAGCGAATCGGTCGATTGCGCCGAGACGCGCTATGATGCAACAGACGAGCGATTGGAACGCCCGAATATTTTCAAAGTCCCAACGTACCGATCAAGAGTAAAGTACCATTTTCCTACATTAGATTTCGTTCTAAATGCTTAATCCCTATGTAAAAACGTTAGTTAAGCAAGAATATCGTATTTTTAAAAAAATCTAATGATAGGATTTCCCAGAAAATTGAAAAAACCGAAAAATGTCAAGAGTAAAGTGCCATTTTCTGACATTAGATTTCGTTCTAAATGCTTAATCCCTATGTAGAAACGTTAGTTAAGCAAGAATATCGTATTTTTAAAAAAATCTAATGATAGGATTTTTCAGAAAATTGAAAAAACCGTAAAATGTCAAGAGTAAAGTGCCCTTATTTTAAACATTATATCGTTCTAAATGCTTAATCCCTATGTAAAAAAGTTATTTAAGCAGGAATATGTTATTGAAAAAAATTAGAAAAATTTATTTTAGCCGTAAATCGAAAATAATGGATCGAGCGAATCGGTCGATTGCGCCGAGACGCGCTATGATGCAACAGACGAGCGATTGGAACGCCCGAATATTTTCAAAGTCCCAACGTACCGATCAAGAGTAAAGTACCATTTTCCTACATTAGATTTCGTTCTAAATGCTTAATCCCTATGTAAAAACGTTAGTTAAGCAAGAATATCGTATTTTTAAAAAAATCTAATGATAGGATTTCCCAGAAAATTGAAAAAACCGAAAAATGTCAAGAGTAAAGTGCCATTTTCTGACATTAGATTTCGTTCTAAATGCTTAATCCCTATGTAGAAACGTTAGTTAAGCAAGAATATCGTATTTTTAAAAAAATCTAATGATAGGATTTTTCAGAAAATTGAAAAAACCGTAAAATGTCAAGAGTAAAGTGCCCTTATTTTAAACAATGTATCGTTCTAAATGCTTAATCCCTATGTAAAAAAGTTATTTAAGCAGGAATATGTTATTGAAAAAAATTAGAAAAATTTATTTTAGCCGTAAATCGAAAATAATGGATCGAGCGAATCGGTCGATTGCGCCGAGACGCGCTATGATGCAACAGACGAGCGATTGGAACCACCGAATATTTTCAAAGTCCCAACGTACCGATCAAGAGTAAAGTACCATTTTCCTACATTAGATTTCGTTCTAAATGCTTAATCCCTATGTAAAAACGTTAGTTAAGCAAGAATATCGTATTTTTAAAAAAATCTAATGATAGGATTTTCCAGAAAATTGAAAAAACCGAAAAATGTCAAGAGTAAAGTGCCATTTTCTGACATTAGATTTCGTTCTAAATGCTTAATCCCTATGTAGAAACGTTAGTTAAGCAAGAATATCGTATTTTTAAAAAAATCTAATGATAGGATTTTTCAGAAAATTGAAAAAACCGTAAAATGTCAAGAGTAAAGTGCCCTTATTTTAAACAATGTATCGTTCTAAATGCTTAATCCCTATGTAAAAAAGTTATTTTAGCAGGAATATGTTATTGAAAAAAATTAGAAAAATTTATTTTAGCCGTAAATCGAAAATAATGGGGACACCGGAGCTGTTCGAAGCGCCGAGCGCGCCGCGTACGCCCGAATATTTTCAAAGTCCCAACGTACCGATCAAGAGTAAAGTACCATTTTCCTACATTAGATTTCGTTCTAAATGCTTAATCCCTATGTAAAAACGTTAGTTAAGCAAGAATATCGTATTTTTAAAAAAATCTAATGATAGGATTTCCCAGAAAATTGAAAAAACCGAAAAATGTCAAGAGTAAAGTGCCATTTTCTGACATTAGATTTCGTTCTAAATGCTTAATCCCTATGTAGAAACGTTAGTTAAGCAAGAATATCGTATTTTTAAAAAAATCTAATGATAGGATTTTTCAGAAAATTGAAAAAACCGTAAAATGTCAAGAGTAAAGTGCCCTTATTTTAAACAATGTATCGTTCTAAATGCTTAATCCCTATGTAAAAAAGTTATTTTAGCAGGAATATGTTATTGAAAAAAATTAGAAAAATTTATTTTAGCCGTAAATCGAAAATAATGGATCGAGCGAATCGGTCGATTGCGCCGAGACGCGCTATGATGCAACAGACGAGCGATTGGAACGCCCGAATATTTTCAAAGTCCCAACGTACCGATCAAGAGTAAAGTACCATTTTCCTACATTAGATTTCGTTCTAAATGCTTAATCCCTATGTAAAAACGTTAGTTAAGCAAGAATATCGTATTTTTAAAAAAATCTAATGATAGGATTTCCCAGAAAATTGAAAAAACCGAAAAATGTCAAGAGTAAAGTGCCATTTTCTGACATTAGATTTCGTTCTAAATGCTTAATCCCTATGTAGAAACGTTAGTTAAGCAAGAATATCGTATTTTTAAAAAAATCTAATGATAGGATTTTTCAGAAAATTGAAAAAACCGTAAAATGTCAAGAGTAAAGTGCCCTTATTTTAAACAATGTATCGTTCTAAATGCTTAATCCCTATGTAAAAAAGTTATTTTAGCAGGAATATGTTATTGAAAAAAATTAGAAAAATTTATTTTAGCCGTAAATCGAAAATAATGGATCGAGCGAATCGGTCGATTGCGCCGAGACGCGCTATGATGCAACAGACGAGCGATTGGAACGCCCGAATATTTTCAAAGTCCCAACGTACCGATCAAGAGTAAAGTACCATTTTCCTACATTAGATTTCGTTCTAAATGCTTAATCCCTATGTAAAAACGTTAGTTAAGCAAGAATATCGTATTTTTAAAAAAATCTAATGATAGGATTTCCCAGAAAATTGAAAAAACCGAAAAATGTCAAGAGTAAAGTGCCATTTTCTGACATTAGATTTCGTTCTAAATGCTTAATCCCTATGTAGAAACGTTAGTTAAGCAAGAATATCGTATTTTTAAAAAAATCTAATGATAGGATTTTTCAGAAAATTGAAAAAACCGTAAAATGTCAAGAGTAAAGTGCCCTTATTTTAAACAATGTATCGTTCTAAATGCTTAATCCCTATGTAAAAAAGTTATTTAAGCAGGAATATGTTATTGAAAAAAATTAGAAAAATTTATTTTAGCCGTAAATCGAAAATAATGGATCGAGCGAATCGGTCGATTGCGCCGAGACGCGCTATGATGCAACAGACGAGCGATTGGAACCCCCGAATATTTTCAAAGTCCCAACGTACCGATCAAGAGTAAAGTACCATTTTCCTACATTAGATTTCGTTCTAAATGCTTAATCCCTATGTAAAAACGTTAGTTAAGCAAGAATATCGTATTTTTAAAAAAATCTAATGATAGGATTTTCCAGAAAATTGAAAAAACCGAAAAATGTCAAGAGTAAAGTGCCATTTTCTGACATTAGATTTCGTTCTAAATGCTTAATCCCTATGTAGAAACGTTAGTTAAGCAAGAATATCGTATTTTTAAAAAAATCTAATGATAGGATTTTTCAGAAAATTGAAAAAACCGTAAAATGTCAAGAGTAAAGTGCCCTTATTTTAAACAATGTATCGTTCTAAATGCTTAATCCCTATGTAAAAAAGTTATTTTAGCAGGAATATGTTATTGAAAAAAATTAGAAAAATTTATTTTAGCCGTAAATCGAAAATAATGGGGACACCGGAGCTGTTCGAAGCGCCGAGCGCGCCGCGTACGCCCGAATATTTTCAAAGTCCCAACGTACCGATCAAGAGTAAAGTACCATTTTCCTACATTAGATTTCGTTCTAAATGCTTAATCCCTATGTAAAAACGTTAGTTAAGCAAGAATATCGTATTTTTAAAAAAATCTAATGATAGGATTTTCCAGAAAATTGAAAAAACCGAAAAATGTCAAGAGTAAAGTGCCATTTTCTGACATTAGATTTCGTTCTAAATGCTTAATCCCTATGTAGAAACGTTAGTTAAGCAAGAATATCGTATTTTTAAAAAAATCTAATGATAGGATTTTTCAGAAAATTGAAAAAACCGTAAAATGTCAAGAGTAAAGTGCCCTTATTTTAAACAATGTATCGTTCTAAATGCTTAATCCCTATGTAAAAAAGTTATTTAAGCAGGAATATGTTATTGAAAAAAATTAGAAAAATTTATTTTAGCCGTAAATCGAAAATAATGGATCGAGCGAATCGGTCGATTGCGCCGAGACGCGCTATGATGCAACAGACGAGCGATTGGAACGCCCGAATATTTTCAAAGTCCCAACGTACCGATCAAGAGTAAAGTACCATTTTCCTACATTAGATTTCGTTCTAAATGCTTAATCCCTATGTAAAAACGTTAGTTAAGCAAGAATATCGTATTTTTAAAAAAATCTAATGATAGGATTTTCCAGAAAATTGAAAAAACCGAAAAATGTCAAGAGTAAAGTGCCATTTTCTGACATTAGATTTCGTTCTAAATGCTTAATCCCTATGTAGAAACGTTAGTTAAGCAAGAATATCGTATTTTTAAAAAAATCTAATGATAGGATTTTTCAGAAAATTGAAAAAACCGTAAAATGTCAAGAGTAAAGTGCCCTTATTTTAAACAATGTATCGTTCTAAATGCTTAATCCCTATGTAAAAAAGTTATTTTAGCAGGAATATGTTATTGAAAAAAATTAGAAAAATTTATTTTAGCCGTAAATCGAAAATAATGGGGACACCGGAGCTGTTCGAAGCGCCGAGCGCGCCGCGTACGCCCGAATATTTTCAAAGTCCCAACGTACCGATCAAGAGTAAAGTACCATTTTCCTACATTAGATTTCGTTCTAAATGCTTAATCCCTATGTAAAAACGTTAGTTAAGCAAGAATATCGTATTTTTAAAAAAATCTAATGATAGGATTTCCCAGAAAATTGAAAAAACCGAAAAATGTCAAGAGTAAAGTGCCATTTTCTGACATTAGATTTCGTTCTAAATGCTTAATCCCTATGTAGAAACGTTAGTTAAGCAAGAATATCGTATTTTTAAAAAAATCTAATGATAGGATTTTTCAGAAAATTGAAAAAACCGTAAAATGTCAAGAGTAAAGTGCCCTTATTTTAAACAATGTATCGTTCTAAATGCTTAATCCCTATGTAAAAAAGTTATTTAAGCAGGAATATGTTATTGAAAAAAATTAGAAAAATTTATTTTAGCCGTAAATCGAAAATAATGGATCGAGCGAATCGGTCGATTGCGCCGAGACGCGCTATGATGCAACAGACGAGCGATTGGAACCCCCGAATATTTTCAAAGTCCCAACGTACCGATCAAGAGTAAAGTACCATTTTCCTACATTAGATTTCGTTCTAAATGCTTAATCCCTATGTAAAAACGTTAGTTAAGCAAGAATATCGTATTTTTAAAAAAATCTAATGATAGGATTTTCCAGAAAATTGAAAAAACCGAAAAATGTCAAGAGTAAAGTGCCATTTTCTGACATTAGATTTCGTTCTAAATGCTTAATCCCTATGTAGAAACGTTAGTTAAGCAAGAATATCGTATTTTTAAAAAAATCTAATGATAGGATTTTTCAGAAAATTGAAAAAACCGTAAAATGTCAAGAGTAAAGTGCCCTTATTTTAAACAATGTATCGTTCTAAATGCTTAATCCCTATGTAAAAAAGTTATTTTAGCAGGAATATGTTATTGAAAAAAATTAGAAAAATTTATTTTAGCCGTAAATCGAAAATAATGGGGACACCGGAGCTGTTCGAAGCGCCGAGCGCGCCGCGTACGCCCGAATATTTTCAAAGTCCCAACGTACCGATCAAGAGTAAAGTACCATTTTCCTACATTAGATTTCGTTCTAAATGCTTAATCCCTATGTAAAAACGTTAGTTAAGCAAGAATATCGTATTTTTAAAAAAATCTAATGATAGGATTTTCCAGAAAATTGAAAAAACCGAAAAATGTCAAGAGTAAAGTGCCATTTTCTGACATTAGATTTCGTTCTAAATGCTTAATCCCTATGTAGAAACGTTAGTTAAGCAAGAATATCGTATTTTTAAAAAAATCTAATGATAGGATTTTTCAGAAAATTGAAAAAACCGTAAAATGTCAAGAGTAAAGTGCCCTTATTTTAAACAATGTATCGTTCTAAATGCTTAATCCCTATGTAAAAAAGTTATTTAAGCAGGAATATGTTATTGAAAAAAATTAGAAAAATTTATTTTAGCCGTAAATCGATAATAATGGATCGAGCGAATCGGTCGATTGCGCCGAGACGCGCTATGATGCAACAGACGAGCGATTGGAACCCCCGAATATTTTCAAAGTCCCAACGTACCGATCAAGAGTAAAGTACCATTTTCCTACATTAGATTTCGTTCTAAATGCTTAATCCCTATGTAAAAACGTTAGTTAAGCAAGAATATCGTATTTTTAAAAAAATCTAATGATAGGATTTTCCAGAAAATTGAAAAAACCGAAAAATGTCAAGAGTAAAGTGCCATTTTCTGACATTAGATTTCGTTCTAAATGCTTAATCCCTATGTAGAAACGTTAGTTAAGCAAGAATATCGTATTTTTAAAAAAATCTAATGATAGGATTTTTCAGAAAATTGAAAAAACCGTAAAATGTCAAGAGTAAAGTGCCCTTATTTTAAACAATGTATCGTTCTAAATGCTTAATCCCTATGTAAAAAAGTTATTTTAGCAGGAATATGTTATTGAAAAAAATTAGAAAAATTTATTTTAGCCGTAAATCGAAAATAATGGGGACACCGGAGCTGTTCGAAGCGCCGAGCGCGCCGCGTACGCCCGAATATTTTCAAAGTCCCAACGTACCGATCAAGAGTAAAGTACCATTTTCCTACATTAGATTTCGTTCTAAATGCTTAATCCCTATGTAAAAACGTTAGTTAAGCAAGAATATCGTATTTTTAAAAAAATCTAATGATAGGATTTTCCAGAAAATTGAAAAAACCGAAAAATGTCAAGAGTAAAGTGCCATTTTCTGACATTAGATTTCGTTCTAAATGCTTAATCCCTATGTAGAAACGTTAGTTAAGCAAGAATATCGTATTTTTAAAAAAATCTAATGATAGGATTTTCCAGAAAATTGAAAAAACCGAAAAATGTCAAGAGTAAAGTGCCATTTTCTGACATTAGATTTCGTTCTAAATGCTTAATCCCTATGTAGAAACGTTAGTTAAGCAAGAATATCGTATTTTTAAAAAAATCTAATGATAGGATTTTTCAGAAAATTGAAAAAACCGTAAAATGTCAAGAGTAAAGTGCCCTTATTTTAAACATTATATCGTTCTAAATGCTTAATCCCTATGTAAAAAAGTTATCTAAGCAAGAATATGTTATTGAATAAAATGAGAAAAATTTATTTTAGCCGTAAATCGAAAATAATGGGTCGAGCGAATCGGTCGATTGCGCCGAGACGCGCTATGATGCAACAGACGAGCGATTGGAACGCCCGAATATTTTCAAAGTCCCACCGTACCGATCAAGAGTAAAGTACCATTTTCCTACATTAGATTTCGTTCTAAATGCTTAATCCCTATGTAGAAACGTTAGTTAAGCAAGAATATCGTATTTTTAAAAAAATCTAATGATAGGATTTTCCAGAAAATTGAAAAAACCGAAAAATGTCAAGAGTAAAGTGCCATTTTCTGACATTAGATTTCGTTCTAAATGCTTAATCCCTATGTAGAAACGTTAGTTAAGCAAGAATATCGTATTTTTAAAAAAATCTAATGATAGGATTTTTCAGAAAATTGAAAAAACCGTAAAATGTCAAGAGTAAAGTGCCCTTATTTTAAACAATGTATCGTTCTAAATGCTTAATCCCTATGTAAAAAAGTTATCTAAGCAAGAATATGTTATTGAAAAAAATTAGAAAAATTTATTTTAGCCGTAAATCGAAAAGAAGTCTGTTCGTTTCTCTGTCTCTCTCGCGCGATCGAACTATCGATGTTTCCCGACAAACTATTGGAAGTTTAATTAAACTTTATACATGAAATTACTCGTTTTGATCCCCGCTACACAGCCGTATACTTTTTATAATTTTGTGGAATCGGGAACCTTGAAATATTTATCATAACGCGGATCGACTGTCTCTGTCTCTTTCTAGATCGGAAGAATCGATGTTTCCCGGCAAACTATTGGGAGTTTAATTAAACTTTATACATGAAATTACTCGTTCTGATCCCCGCTACACAGCCGTAAACTTTTTATAAATTTGTGGAATCGGGAACCTCGAAATATTTATCATAACGCGGATCGACTGTCTCTGTCTCTTTCTAGATCGGAAGAATCGATGTTTCCCGGAAAACTATTGGGAGTTTAATTAAACTTTATACATGAAATTACTCGTTCTGATCCCCGCTACACAGCCGTATACTTTTTATAATTTTGTGGAATCGGGAACCTTGAAATATTTATCATAACGCGGATCGACTGTCTCTGTCTCTTTCTAGATCGGAAGAATCGATGTTTCCCGGCAAACTATTGGGAGTTTAATTAAACTTTATACATGAAATTACTCGTTCTGATCCCCGCTACACAGCCGTATACTTTTTATAATTTTGTGGAATCGGGAACCTCGAAATATTTATCATAACGCGGATCGACTGTCTCTGTCTCTTTCTAGATCGGAAGAATCGATGTTTCCCGGAAAACTATTGGGAGTTTAATTAAACTTTATACATGAAATTACTCGTTCTGATCCCCGCTACACAGCCGTAAACTTTTTATAAATTTGTGGAATCGGGAACCTCGAAATATTTATCATAACGCGGATCGACTGTCTCTGTCTCTTTCTAGATCGGAAGAATCGATGTTTCCCGGCAAACTATTGGGAGATTAATTAAACTTTATACATGAAATTACTCGTTCTGATCCCCGCTACACAGCCGTATACTTTTTATAATTTTGTGGAATCGGGAACCTCGAAATATTTATCATAACGCGGATCGACTGTCTCTGTCTCTTTCTAGATCGGAAGAATCGATGTTTCCCGGCAAACTATTGGGAGTTTAATTAAACTTTATACATGAAATTACTCGTTTTGATCCCCGCTACACAGCCGTATACTTTTTATAATTTTGTGGAATCGGGAACCTTGAAATATTTATCATAACGCGGATCGACTGTCTCTGTCTCTTTCTAGATCGGAAGAATCGATGTTTCCCGGCAAACTATTGGGAGTTTAATTAAACTTTATACATGAAATTACTCGTTTTGATCCCCGCTACACAGCCGTATACTTTTTATAATTTTGTGGAATCGGGAACCTCGAAATATTTATCATAACGCGGATCGACTGTCTCTGTCTCTTTCTAGATCGGAAGAATCGATGTTTCCCGGCAAACTATTGGGAGTTTAATTAAACTTTATACATGAAATTACTCGTTCTGATCCCCGCTACACAGCCGTATACTTTTTATAATTTTGTGGAATCGGGAACCTCGAAATATTTATCATAACGCGGATCGACTGTCTCTGTCTCTTTCTAGATCGGAAGAATCGATGTTTCCCGGCAAACTATTGGGAGTTTAATTAAACTTTATACATGAAATTACTCGTTCTGATCCCCGCTACACAGCCGTATACTTTTTATAATTTTGTGGAATCGGGAACCTCGAAATATTTATCATAACGCGGATCGACTGTCTCTGTCTCTTTCTAGATCGGAAGAATCGATGTTTCCCGGCAAACTATTGGGAGTTTAATTAAACTTTATACATGAAATTACTCGTTCTGATCCCCGCTACACAGCCGTATACTTTTTATAATTTTGTGGAATCGGGAACCTCGAAATATTTATCATAACGCGGATCGACTGTCTCTGTCTCTTTCTAGATCGGAAGAATCGATGTTTCCCGGCAAACTATTGGGAGTTTAATTAAACTTTATACATGAAATTACTCGTTTTGATCCCCGCTACACAGCCGTATACTTTTTATAATTTTGTGGAATCGGGAACCTTGAAATATTTAACATAACGCGGATCGACTGTCTCTGTCTCTTTCTAGATCGGAATAATCGATGTTTCCCGGCAAACTAATGGGATATTAATTAAACTTTATACACGAAATTACTCGTTTTGATCCCTGCTACACAGCCGTATACTTTTTATAATTTTGTGGAATCGGGAACCTCGAAATATTTATCATAACGCGGATCGACTGTCTCTGTCTCTTTCTAGATCGGAAGAATCGATGTTTCCCGGCAAACTATTGGGAGTTTAATTAAACTTTATACATGAAATTACTCGTTTTGATCCCCGCTACACAGCCGTATACTTTTTATAATTTTGTGGAATCGGGAACCTTGAAATATTTAACATAACGCGGATCGACTGTCTCTGTCTCTTTCTAGATCGGAATAATCGATGTTTCCCGGCAAACTAATGGGATATTAATTAAACTTTATACACGAAATTACTCGTTTTGATCCCTGCTACACAGCCGTATACTTTTTATAATTTTGTGGAATCGGGAACCTTGCAATATTTAACATAACGCGGATCGACTGTCTCTGTCTCTTTCTAGATCGGAAGAATCGATGTTTCCCGGCAAACTATTGGGAGTTTAATTAAACTTTATACATGAAATTACTCGTTTTGATCCCCGCTACACAGCCGTATACTTTTTATAATTTTGTGGAATCGGGAACCTCGAAATATTTATCATAACGCGGATCGACTGTCTCTGTCTCTTTCTAGATCGGAAGAATCGATGTTTCCCGGCAAACTATTGGGAGTTTAATTAAACTTTATACATGAAATTACTCGTTCTGATCCCCGCTACACAGCCGTATACTTTTTATAATTTTGTGGAATCGG
The DNA here is from genome assembly GCF_051020955.1 of Megalopta genalis. Taxonomy (NCBI): domain Eukaryota; kingdom Metazoa; phylum Arthropoda; class Insecta; order Hymenoptera; family Halictidae; genus Megalopta; species Megalopta genalis. The sequence goes on along the minus strand of NW_027476210.1, from coordinate 149,115 downwards.
GAACCTCGAAATATTTATCATAACGCGGATCGACTGTCTCTGTCTCTTTCTAGATCGGAAGAATCGATGTTTCCCGGCAAACTATTGGGAGTTTAATTAAACTTTATACATGAAATTACTCGTTCTGATCCCCGCTACACAGCCGTATACTTTTTATAATTTTGTGGAATCGGGAACCTCGAAATATTTATCATAACGCGGATCGACTGTCTCTGTCTCTTTCTAGATCGGAAGAATCGATGTTTCCCGGCAAACTATTGGGAGTTTAATTAAACTTTATACATGAAATTACTCGTTCTGATCCCCGCTACACAGCCGTATACTTTTTATAATTTTGTGGAATCGGGAACCTCGAAATATTTATCATAACGCGGATCGACTGTCTCTGTCTCTTTCTAGATCGGAAGAATCGATGTTTCCCGGCAAACTATTGGGAGTTTAATTAAACTTTATACATGAAATTACTCGTTTTGATCCCCGCTACACAGCCGTATACTTTTTATAATTTTGTGGAATCGGGAACCTTGAAATATTTAACATAACGCGGATCGACTGTCTCTGTCTCTTTCTAGATCGGAATAATCGATGTTTCCCGGCAAACTAATGGGATATTAATTAAACTTTATACACGAAATTACTCGTTTTGATCCCTGCTACACAGCCGTATACTTTTTATAATTTTGTGGAATCGGGAACCTTGCAATATTTAACATAACGCGGATCGACTGTCTCTGTCTCTTTCTAGATCGGAATAATCGATGTTTCCCGGCAAAGTAATGGGAGTTTAATTAAACTTTATGCATCAAATCATTCAGTTTGACTCCTGCAACACAACCAAACACTCTCTGTAATTTTCTGAACTGAAAAACCACTGAAATTGCGCTCGAAATGCGGAGCGACGGGTCGGCGCGTCTGCACTGTGCGACAGCTAGTCAAAACGTCCGAACAGCGTATTGTTTTCGATCTCTTGGTATAATATTCGTATTCCTTGCTGTGTATAGCTTCCGATCGATTATTGCAATGGTCAAAGTTCCAGCGGCGTAATGCTTTCCATAAGATTACATTAATATAACCAGCGGCATATTGCTTTCTATCTTGTAATGAAAATTTTATAACCAAGTACCAACGGCGTATTGCTTTCGTTCGGATAATGGAGATTTTACAACCAAGTACCAGCGGTTTCTGTCTTATAATTAAATTATTATAATAAAATAAAGTACCAGCGGCGTGTTACTTTCGTTCGGATAATGGAGATTTTACAACCAAGTATCAGCGGTTTCTGTCTTATAATTAAATTATTATAATAAAATAAAGTACCAGCGGCGTATTGCTTTCGTTCGGATAATGGAGATTTTATGTCCAGCGGCGTAGTGCTTTCTATCTTATAATGTAATTCTTATTACAAAGTACCAGCGGCGTATTGGTTCGTACCAGCGGCGTATTGCTTTTTTTCCAGCGGCGTATTGGTTCGTACCAGCGGCGTATTGCTTTTTTTTCCAGCGGCGTATTGGTTCGTACCAGCGGCGTATTGCTTTTTTTCCAGCGGCGTATTGGTTCGTACCAGCGGCGTATTGCTTTTTTTTCCAGCGGCGTATTGGTTCGTACCAGCGGCGTA
>NW_027476210.1:137500-142500 GCF_051020955.1 Megalopta genalis | reverse complement strand
CTGCAGCGCCTTGTCGAACTCGGGCCATTTTGCGCTTCGGAGTCGGAACCTTGGTAATAATCCGTTCCGGTTGGTGCTGCTGTTGCTACTAATTTCGGCAGCACCGTCCTCGGCGCAAAAACTCAAAGAAAACTCTATGACTCGGTGGTCGCTGGTCGTCAGGTCCTCGCGGACCTTCCAACCTCGCACCTTGTCGCAAATATCAGGTGTCGATAGTGTGACGTCGATGTATGACTGTCCACTAGGGCTGGAAAACGTCGGAGCGTTTCCAGCCTCGTTCAAGACAACCAAGCCATGGCTCACGATAAACTCTTCGAGTTTACGGCCTCTCACGTCCGTCTCCGCGCTGCCCCACTGGGCTGATTTTGCGTTAACGTCGGCAGAGATAATGACTCGGTTATGCTTAAGTGCGGAAAGAGCTCTCTCCAATCGCGCCAGACCTGATTCAACGTCATCGGAGCATTGAAAGTACTGGCTGATCAGGAAGAAGCTCCCAAACGAACCCGAGATGCTGACACAGGACAAATGCGTGTCGCACAAGTTAGAGACTTTGACCACGGTTAGATCCGGGTTTCTGACCGCTATTGCAGCCATCACCGGTTCGCCTGCCGTGATCAGCCTCGTTCTCAAGCCTAGCCCGGGCACAGTACCCCGCCAGCTATATGGCTCTTGTGCAAGCAACACATCTACCCCTCGCCTATGCATCTCAGTCCGGACTTCGTCGGTCACATTTCGGGCCCGCTGCATGTTATGCTGCATGACCCGTATGACTCTCGAGCGTCGCCGGTCGTTTGTACTATCCATTCGAGATTCAAATTATTATTCGCGTCTTATACGAGACATCTCCAAAACCAGCGCTTCCTGATAGGAGGCGCAGGCCGGGTCTCGCGACTTATGCTCAGATGGTCGCCCTCTGTCTTTACAGTTGGAGCAAACCGGAGGCTTGCTCTTCCTGTTACAGAGCGCATACCCGTGCCCTTTTTCGGCACAATGTCCGCAGACATCCTCTTTGAATTTGCAGCGCTTCGCCGTGTGCCCGAAGCGCTGGCACTTATAGCATCGGGTGACCTGTATGAAGTCCCGCACACGACAGGAACTCCACCCGAGGTACACCCGGTCCCCTCTCTGCGCCAGCCGCCGACGAATCTGCGGACTGACGGCCACTACCCAGTTGGCTGTCTCCGGGGTCTTGCCAGCCATGCGACTGACCCGAACGCCCGAAGGCACATCCTTCTGGGACGCCTCAGAGAGGTTTTGCCTCCAAAGACTGGAGGCAATTTCCTCCTTGCCCATCCCTTTCGGGATGTCATAAATCAGGACCTCGGGGTCCCGTTTGCTGGGCAAGGAGACGGACAGTCCCGCACTCGCCAGCTTCTTATTGCCTACGAAGGCTTTTAGGTCCTCCTTGCGATCGGTTTCGACGACGATGCCACCGGAGTGGATGCGTCGAACCGATCTGACACGGATCGCCTCCTTCGCAGGTTTTACGATCGACAGAACAGCTCTCTTAGTAGCATCGCTGTTCTGTCCTTTATCCTTTGGCGGGAAGATACGCACCACGTATTGTGTCGGTGGTCTTCTCGCCTCCGGAGTCGCTGACTGGTTGACCTTTGCCACTTGGGCGTAGGTCAACTGCGCGGCATTGGAGACCGTCTTCGGGAGGGTTCCCTTGGACGGCCCAGGTCGCGCCGCACTCATTACGGCAGGACGCGCTTTTAGGTCCGCCCTGACCGCGGCGAGTTGCCCTTCGACGAAGCTGTTTCGTTGAATCAGCTCCTGGACCAACTCGTTGAGTGCTCCGACTTCTGCTAGTATCTTCGACCCGGACTCCTTGTTGACTTTCGACTCGGGTCGAAAGCAAAAGGTCCGTATCTCCGATACTCGCCTGAAGGCTTCGTCTCTCACGAGATCGAGAGGCCGTACCTTGTGCCCGGAAACCGTCCCCTTCGATTTCCTGGCCTGGTTTGCTGCGGCCTTGCCAGTAGGTGCGACTGGCTTGGCACGCTTCGACTTTTTGGTGACGGTTTTCCAACCGCCACCTTCGGGGTCTTCGACACGCACGGGTGCCGGTTGCACCTTCACGAGCGTGTCTTTGACTGATTCGATTTTTCTGGGTTTCTCCTTCCCAGCCTTGCGGCTGGGGGAGTCCCCCGACTTGGGCGCTGTCCCCACGTTACCGGTGTCCGGCGCGCCTTCTACCGTGGCCTCAGTTTTCACCGAGACCGCTCGCGTGGGTGTCACGCATCTCTCCAAGGTCACACGAGGATTGGCGATGTTCAGCACCTTCCCGGACCTTGTCTTTTTCGCAGACGCAGGAGGGCTAACAGCTGCTGCTGTAGCTTCCGCGTCTGTGGCGACGGCTTCACTCCGAGTAGGAGCTGGACCCGCCGACTTCGAACGTTCAATTTGTACTTTCAATTTAGATCCCATAGTTAGATCTTTGCCTTCATCCGGTACGCTCCCCGGCCACCACCGACCCACACATTTTGGAACCCGCCATCAGGCTGGGTTAGGGCTACGCACCGGACATAGTCTGCTGACTGGGCCGATTGCTCAACCCAGCCCGCGTCCTCGCCCGTCAGAACCCACTCGCCGAAGCGTATGGTCGTTCCAAGCCGATTGACTGGACCAGGGCTGCTTTTCTCGTCCAGCCCCCCATCTAGCCGAAGCAGAGGCCAAAGGTACGTGTTGGGGACGTCTCACCCGCAGGAGAGGGCCCCCTCAGATCCCAGGATCCTCTTTTCCGACGACAAGGGTCGCCACGCACGGCAAACACGCGGGAGACAGCAGTCGGAGAGGCTGCCTCTTCCTCTCCACCACACTTCGTTCGGTTCGCTGCGTTTTGAGAACACGAGCTATCCAGCGGTACCTTTTTCGTGGAGGCTCAAGTGTGGCTAGGGCACGTTTGCCCCTTGCGGCCTGGGTTGCCCAGGTGATTGGTTGCATCCCGATTTCTAGATCCAGCGGCATGTTGCTACGTGGCGCGCTCAGACAACGAAAATGCGGCATTCCGGTCAGACCAGAAAAACCGCACAACGTGACGCGGGGGACTGCAGCCACAAGTGACAACAGTCCCCCGGTAGGGAGTAGTACAGCATATTCAATGCTGTACATGAACACGCCACAGCCCGTATGCTTAGTTCAAGGGCCTCGCCATTATGCGAAGTACTACATGTACAACGCACTGGCGGTCTCAAAATACCCTCATCGCCGATGCATCTGATGCATCCGTCAACTCGGCAGCATTCACTCCGTCGGCGTGTTGCTTTGTGGCGTGTTCAGTTAACGAAAATGCGGCATTCCAGTCAGACCAGAAAAACCGCATAACGTAACGCGGGGGACTGAAGCCACAAGTGACAACAGTCCCCCGGATGGGAGTAGTACAGCATGTTCAATACTGCACAAGAACACGCCACAGCCCGCTTGCTTAATCACGGGCCTCGTCATTATGCGAAGCACTACATGTACAACGCACTGACGGTCTCTCGAGTGCCTTCATCGCCGATGCACCTATCGACTCAGCAGCAACATTCAATCCGACGGCGTGTTGCTTCGTGGCGTGTTCAGACAACGAAAATGCGGCATTCCAGTTAGACCAGAAAAACCGCATAACGTGACGCGGGGGACTGCAGCCACAAGTGACAACAGTCCCCCGCTAAGGAGTAGTACAGCATATTCAATGCTGTACATGAACACGCCACAGCCCGCATGCTTAATCTCGGGCCTCGCCATTATGCGAAGTACTACATGTACGACGCACTGACGGTCTAAAATGCCTTCATCGTCGACGCATCCATCGACTCGGTAGTAGCAACAACCTTCGCGAGGACTAGTTCGGGGGTCGCCTCTCAACCCTGGGTGGCCACAGACCGCCACCGCCAGTAGATAGGGACAGATGGGAATCTCGTTAATCCATTCATGCGCGTCACTAATTAGATGACGAGGCATTTGGCTACCTTAAGAGAGTCATAGTTACTCCCGCCGTTTACCCGCGCTTTTTTGAATTTCTTCACGTTGACATTCAGAGCACTGGGCAGAAATCACATTGCGTCAACACCCGTGGGGGCCATCGCAATGCTTTGTTTTAATTAGACAGTCGGATTCCCCTAGTCCGTGCCAGTTCTGAGCTGAGCGTTGAATGGCGGCCGAAGAGGACGACCGCACCGATGGGAAACGCCACGGAAGCCTCGCAGCAAGGAAGATCCGCGGGAGGCCAAGGCACGGGACCGAGCTCGGATCCCAGCCACGAGAGCCGTTCACCTCGCCCAGGCCCGGCACGTCAGCCAGACCCGCTTCCCGACCAAGCCCGACACGCCCCGCTCCTCAGAGCCAATCCTTATCCCGAAGTTACGGATCCAATTTGCCGACTTCCCTTACCTACATTAATCTATCGACTAGAGGCTCTTTACCTTGGAGACCTGCTGCGGATATGGGTACGAACCGGCGCGACACCTCCACGTGGCCCTCTCCTGGATTTTCAAGGTCCGAGGGGATGATCCGGACACCGCCGCAACTGCGGTGCTCTTCGCGTTCCAAACCCTATCTCCCTGCTAGAGGTTTCCAGGGAACTCGAACGCTTATACAGAAAAGAAAACTCTCCCCGGATCTCCCGACGGCGTCTCCAGGTCATTTTGGGTTACCCCGACGAACACTCTTACGAGGGCCCGAATGGTATGCGGTTCCGCTGCCGGGTTCCGGAATAGAAACCGGATTCCCTTTCGCCCAATGGGTGTTTTTTGTGCATGTATATAATAACAAAATATGCTGCGATTTATATAATAATAAAAAAATAAAATAAAATAGCTGCGGTTTTTTTACAAGTGTTTAACGTCTTAGGACACCTCATCTACATAGGATTTCTCTTAGGGCTTAGGATCGACTGACTCGTGTGCAACGGCTGTTCACACGAAACCCTTCTCCACGTCAGTCCTCCAGGGCCTCGCTGGAGTATTTGCTACTACCACCAAGATCTGCGCCGACGGCGGCTCCAGGCAGGCTCA